>NC_054874.1:38133029-38434404 GCF_018320785.1 Cheilinus undulatus
TAGCCCTTAACCCCTCATTTCCCCCCCCAGACCTCCCCTTTCCTTTCCTTTTCATCACTCTCTCTATTTTTCTCTTACTCCCCGCTCTCTCTTTTCTCTTTCATCACCCTCATTCACACCATCCTCTTCCTTCAATGCAGTATCTCATCTTTTTCTTCCTCCCCTTGGTGATTTACTTCAACTTCTCCAGCTTCTTTCCCCTGAGAATGACAGGAGCAAGACCTCGAACTGAACCTCTTAACTTTCAACAGTGAACCTCTCCTCTGCCTTCCCCCTCTTCTCCCCTCTTTTCCTCCCTTCCTTCCCCTCCTAATCATGTTTCTCCCCCTCCTCTTTCATGGTCCATGACCGAAGTCAAGTCCTTTTAAATCTGTCTCTAGGGGTGAAACTGAAGCAAGTAAAAAATCTATTCTTCTCTTTCACGAGACATGAGGTCAGTGCGTATGTGCCAGTTTTTCTGTGTGTCATTCATGTGCTCGTAGAAGTATACACATGAAGCATAAAGTCTAAATTACTAACCAGGGTCTTTGTCTGATTGTGTTTGATCATCTTTGTCCCTCACTGTAACGGAAACCTACGTCTTTTCAGTCCTTCAATGCCTCGGTCTGTTTAGTCCTTTTGGGGCTTAAGAACCTTGAAGATTGTTTGCCTGCCTCAGTACAAACACAGCCTCCAGCCCTGCCTCATTTTAAAGATGAAATGTGTAGGTACGTTTGATGTGCATGTAGTGTTGTGCCTAATGACAGGAAAACATATTCCACTGTTGAGACATGTGACCCCCTCAGAGGCAGAATCCCAGGGCAGTCTCCTGCATGGAAGGTGGCAGTGGGAGGGTGTGAGGGCCAAATATAGCAGAGCAGACATCGTGTTCTCTGACTGGATACAAGGGCTGCTTGAGTATGTCCAAGATTATCATCATTAACATTATGAACACGCTGAAACAAAGCAATGAATAAAAAATACATAACTGAAAAAAAACATGACAATATTGTAATGTAAAAACATTAAACAGAAAACTTTTATGCCTCCACAAGGTATCCTTCAGTGAAAATACAGCAGTGTGTTAAGATGAAAGGCCATGGTGTTTTCTGTTATAATGTGATTTGTAGAAAAGTTAAAGTCAAGGACTAACCATGAGGCCTAATAACTCTTGAACTCAAGGTCCCAACATTCATGAGTGAAAATGGACATCTGTGCAATTTTTGGAGAAATTCCCTAAAAGCATCTACAAGATAACAAACTCACAGGACAGGGATGAACAAAAAGCCCAATGACCTTGAACTTGTACATCTAAAATCTGAACACTTTGTTCTTGAGTCACTGTGGATGTTGGATCACATTTCAGGAAAAATCCCTCAAAGCATTCTTTAAATAGCATTTACAAGCAAAGGATTGACATAAGGTCGGGTGACCTTGATATAACCTCCAAAATGAAGTCAGTTCATCAGTGAGTCAGGATAGACAATTTGTACAAAGTTTAAAGAAGTTGCTCAAACAATTCTTGAAATCACAAGCATTCCCTGGAAAGCAATGCATGAAGATGAGGCCCAACGACCTTGTCCCCTTAAATCTGATCAGTTCATCCTCGAGTCAGAGTGGACATTTGTACAAGGTTGAAGACAGTCCCTCAAAGCACTCTTAAGATTTTGCATTTACAAATAAGTATGAAGATGAGGCCCTATGACCTTGAACTTTATCTATTAGGTGTAATATTATCCTTGCAAAGCTGATGGATTTGCCTTGTCTGTCATCAGGCAGATTCATCTTGAAATGCTCCAATCCACAATGTTTGTGCTGAACCAAGCAACGTTTGTACCAATCATCAATAAAGGAGAATGGGATAGCAGCTATGGGCGGGGCTAAGTTGTAAAGCTGTTTGCAATGGCCACTGCCAATGTGGTGATTAGCCCAGATGTTGCTATAGCAACAGAGTAAAAACAACACTACAAGCGCTCACCTTCATTAGTAGAAGATGTTTTCACTCTTCTGTCTACCTGCTTTGGCATGAGTTTGCGAGAGTTACTGGGGAAGGAGTGAGTTGAAGTGTGAGTGGTTGTACACAATGGCGGCTAGTGGAGTGATTAGCTTGTACTGCACAATTGTTGCTATAGCAGTGAGTGGCTTTTAACCTTTAACTACTAATGGCAGGCGGCTGTTGCAGCTAAAACGAAGGGTCTGACCAGGATGGTGAGCCTTAACTGAAAATTTTATCAGTAGGTTTAGTTTTACGCCCCTCTCAGGAAATGGATGTGGTTTGTGGTTTGTGGTTTGTGGTTTGTGGTTTGTGGATGTGGCTCTCCTGATCATCCTCTCAGCTGGCAGCTGAGAGGATGATCAGGAGAGGAGGGCGGAACTTTCTTCCAAGCAGAGAGGACCAACTGAACCTAGGGGCGGGGCTAACTCCCCACATCAGGTCATGGGGGGGGGAATTTGAGGTGGAGAAAGAGCAGGGGGAGGGAATGGATTTTTCTGGTACTTGGGGAGATTTTGGACAGGCCAAGGGCACATACTTGTCAGAAAAGCCTGCAAAAGTGATTTTTGCATATGTCCCCTTAACTGAACTGAAATCAAAACGTGACCATCTGTGCAGCACCACTGCTTAATCTTAAAACAACTGCAAGTTCTTCAATTATTGAATTTGACATCATCTAAAAATGCCCTTCCTGAGAATCCAATGGCAACGTTGACATGACTGTCATCTCTATCTGATATAAAAGATTGGCGACAGAAGATAGCACACTGAGCTTGTCCATATGTGACATTATCTGCCTGCAAACAATACGGCTATGACAGAACTTAATGCTGCTGGCACAGAAGACAAGGAAATTATGGGTTACTTATTTGTGTTGATTTCTTAAAGCAGCTTACTCTAACCCTAAAACATCCATGCCAAGCAGTAAAAGTTTTCACATTTTTTCTGTTTTTCTCATCAAGGAAATTCTAAAGCCATAATACCAAACTGCAGACAATCTCGTCCAGCTCTGCCCTTTCCCATGCTACCAACAGCAGATATACTTTGGGTCAGCATAAACTCATTTTAGTATGTTTTCTTTGGGTTGTCTTTCTACATACTTCCCTGAAATTCAAATATTGCTGCCAGTTAATGCCTGTCACAGTTGTTTGTTCAAATCTGACTCACTAATGACATTTCCATCTCTGCTAAGAGAAAAAAATAACGCCATTACTGGCTGACAGGGGAGAACTATAAATGTCCAGTCTCCATCATAAGTACACAACTGAGGTTTCTTGAAGGCAAAACTGTTTTAGCATCCAAACACTGAGGTAAGTGCTGCAAATATATCCATTAATTTACTCAATTTCTCAGATGCATATTTTGGCAGAGCGTGGCGGCCGGGACTGCCCTTTGTGTTTTCCTTTTGGATCTAGAGTTCGGGTTTTTAGTGCCCTTAACGTTCCTCTGGTCTTAGAGTCAGATGAGTCTGCTGAGTCCAACACAACGTTGTTGTTGGCAGCAAAGTGAGACTGGAGTGAGAAGGGAGAGCCGAGGAATGCTTTTGATGGAGAGCACTTAACAGCGGGACGCAGCGTTGATGTACTGAGAAGGTATAGGTGTGTATGTGTGTCTATGAATATGAGCGTATTTCTCTCAGAGCTCTGAAAGACAACTGGGCCTTCAGAAGGTCATCATTATTACTGCTGGATCTGTTATAAAAGTAACATTTACCCCTGCTTTCTCTCCTGTGATTACAGATAGGCTCAAAGGTTTTAAAAAAGGTTCAAGGTTTATCCTCCTGCATTGTGCTTCCTCTGGTATTTGTGTGTGCACGTCTCAAATTACCTCAATACCCGAAAGTTGGCTATTTATGCAATGCTTTTGGTGAAACCCTGTAATTCCCTGCTGTTTTTCTTTTGTATCTAAATTCTCTGTTTCAGCCTGAATCCTGTTATCACATCAAAACTCTGAATTGATTTTGACCACTGGGACTGCTTGTTGGGTAACACCGCATTTGCTTAACCTAATTGTACTTTCTTCACTCATTCTGCTGATGCAGATGGATTTTACCCAATAAAAACCTCACTGATTGCCTTTCCTTTACACACACCCCTCAGACTAGGTGTATGAATCATAAGGTTACTTGCAATATAATACAATATGATATGATTCCATACAACACTAGAGTAGCAAACAGAACAGAATGGTACACTTTAATGTAAAGGATTTAATAGGACAGGGTATGATATGATATAACACTGTATGGCGCAGCACAATGTGTACAGTTAGCTAGCTCAACGATTATTTAAGCTGACAGTCGGCCATATCCACTAAACCACCACTGCCTAATTCAGTCTTTTGTGATGATGCAGTTTGAGCAATGCCAGAGGTTAGCTTAAGCTAAATTAGAAGAGTTATAGAGTAATGTATTATATACTATAAAGCCCTATTCACATGGGATTAGTATTACCTAATAATTTGGGGGACGTCTGGTTGATTAGCACAGGGACAACATGCTAATCAACCATGTCTGTAAATTCTGGAGTAAAACTTGCAGGCCAAATTACTGACCATATTTCAGCTCGACCAAAGGTCGACAAAAGATACTAATCCTGTGCAAATCAGCATCTCCATAATATAAGTTGGTATTTGTATTTTTTTTTAAAATGGTACCTGCAGCTTTTTCTGCTCCTTTTTTGATAAAAAAAAAATAGCTGCATGGATTATCTACAAAGTGTGGGCACATACAGTATGTACTATTATAGTGTTTTTCTTTCAGTGAATTTAATACTATGTTAACAAATGACTTGATTTTGCTTAATTTAATAATTCAAACTAATTTCCCAGTGCATGTATGCACACTGCTGTTCTCCTAATAGACACAGCACTCCTTCACTGCCTCTGTCAGCCTCGTTTTTACCATGCCTGACCTTAAATCAGTATTATTTAGCCACACATTTCATAAATAACACAATTTACATTTTGAAATGTGTTGCTGAGCCAGTGTTAATTTTGTCGACTAAAACTATAACTAAAAATGTTCATTGACAGCCTTTATTCCATGACAAAAACTAGACTAAGACTAACAAAAATAGATCTGTGATGACTAAAACTGACAAAAAGTAAGTTTGGTTTTCGTCAAGATGACTAAAACTGGACTAAAATGTAATTTAGTTTTCGCCAGACATTCAAAATCCATTAAACTTCTCCGCCGTGGGTAAATTTGTTGAAAAACAATCCAGCTGTAAGAAAATAAATGCATGGACAAAAAGTACAGACTAAAATGTGAGGACCTTTTATGGACTAAAACTAGACTAAAATGTTTTTGAGATTTTGTCGACTTAAACTAGACTGAAACGAAAAAGGGTTGAAATGACTAAAATGGGATCAAAAATAAAAGGTATTTCATCTAAAGACTAAAACTAAGACTAAAATTAAAAATAGCTGCCAAAATCAACACTGCGCTGAACATTCAGTGGTTAGGCTTCAACAGCTGATTTGCACGAGGAAGGTTGTAGTTGGTGCATACTGATCCCAAATTAATATGCTTGCTACAAATTATAAAAAATGCAAAAACACTTTGCCACATGTTATCTATTATAAACTCTGGTTAGTGTGTAGGATAGGCTACATGAAAAAAAAAAACATCACCTGCAAATGTGTGCATGAGATTGCACTTTTGTATCAAAGTTACAAATAAAAACTCACTGTGCGTTTTCCATGCAAATGCACTGCAGCAAACACTGACGTCAGGTGGTATTTCACATATGATCAGAGGTTCAGTGTAACACTAATCCTGTAAAAATGGTGCTTTAGATGGTGCAAAACTGCTGCATTGAATTGTGCTAGGACAAGCAACAAGTCTTGGTTGAAAAATAAAAGTAGTAAAATGTTCCTGTAATTGCCTTTTCCTTTTCTCTCAGTTAGTGGAATTAATCGTTTCCATAAATCTTCTCCCCTGTATTTATTTGGGAGGGGTATGTCATTAAAATGATTCATGGTGCTGTCAGTCCGGCATATTTATTACTCTTGACAAGATATTAGCGCACAAGGAAAAGATCAGTGGTAGATTTTGTACCTAAATCCTTCCACTTTCACAACATTAAAATGAAATTTAAACCCTGGTCTGTGTTTTTGGAAGGACAAGCATGACTGTATAGCAATTCTATATAATTTCTACTAGTTAGATGACGCTTGTGGAAAATCTCAACATGACCTTACATTTTTTGTCACGGTATTAAAGCATAAAACTTCCTCAACTATTTCTAACACCACAACTTCTTTGGTGAGGTTTTCTCAGCGACAGCATTAAGTCTTGATTTAATCCCATTTGTAGAAAGTTTGTCCCTCTGTGGAAACACGAAAGGTGCAGAAGGCAGATGAAAAAGTGAAACAAAATGACAAGTGTGTAGAAAAGCCACGATAAAAGGAAAAAGGGAGAAAAAGAGATGGGAAGAAAGGTAAAGATGGGGAAAGTAAGCAAAGGTAGAAATTAAGAGCAAGGAAGATTATGATCAGATCATAACAGTATAGATTTAGTAATTTGAAAATAGGATAACTGAAGGTTTTACACTTCTCTCATACTCTACATGTGCATGTTTTCTAAAAGTCCATGATATGAGTTGTTCAGCGGATCAGGTTGCTGTACCAACCACTCAGCAGATTCTTCAAAGTTTTTGTGGCCGCTGTGTGTTTTTCTTATATGTGAGCGTGTGAGACAAGTGTAATCCTGAGGTAAAATGTGCGTAAGAGTGTGTGTCTGTCATGTAGCTCCGTAATGATGTTGGTACATCCTCCCCAGCCTCAGGCCGAGTGTTAACTGTCAGGAAAGAGTAACAAGAAGCAGTTAACCTTTGGCTGAGGTGGAAGTGATTGGGTCAGAATGAGAAAGTGTGTGTAACTGTGTCTAAAGAAGACAACTTAATGTGTACCCTTCAGCTCTAGGCCAAAGAAAAGTGTAAGAGCGTTTGTGTCAGGAGGCAACCTCCAAGGCTAAAATGAAGCCAGTGGAAAAATATTAAAAACTGCAGTTCTTTGAGGTGTCCACTTGAGGGTTGTACTTAAAGAGTTTCAATTCCCATAAAGGCTCTTATTAATGATCAGCTTTACTGCAGACTGAAATAGTTTTACAGTCAGGTAAAATAATTAGATTGGTATCTGTAGCTCATTTCCATGTTCTTCCTAAGTTGTTTAAATAAAATATACTCATTGAATTTAACTGTAGTGTAACTAGACCTCTGACCACCTTTTATTCAGCTGTAAAGTGATGTAAATCAGTATTTAGTAGTAGTAAACAATTCTGGTCCAACTTAATTGAATACAAAGTAATTAAATTCTACATTTGTGAAAGAAATGTGCATAGTGACTGCCCTTTACAGGTTGAAACCTAGTTACAACATTTGGTGTGTGGTGACATCATCAGCCACTGTTATTGTTTTTAGACTGCTGTTTCATTTGAAGGCATCGAAAGGCATCAAATATTCCAAAGGCATTTTAGGTTAATGTCATGCTAAGCTGAATTTACTAGCTGAACTAGCACAACTAAATAAGGTGGTTGTGCATCAATTAACTTTTGCATGCATATATCTCAGTCAGCCCCAAACTAACATAGGCATTACTTGATGCTCCTCAGTTCTAGCACTGGACTTTAAAACAGAAATTTGATCAAATAAATGGGTAGAAAAAAGCTGGGAAGTAAACATGACAAGATTATTGACATGGCAAAGTACTAGAGTGAGACCCACAGTTTGTTGATAGATTGTGAGACACAGTATGTTGTGTTTGCTGAAACTTACAGAGCTTCAAAGTTGTCCATTTCAAAAATAGAATTAATATTTCAACAAGAGAAGGTTCTTGAGCAGCAAAAGTATATTACTACGGATAATCATGGCATTAAGACATAATTCTGTCAAAAAAGCATTTTCTCCCCGGTTATGTACAGTAACTGGACTAACTAAGCTAATACTATAGATCAGTATAACTAACAGATAACCCAAGAAGGACTTGCTACGATTAGCTAAAACCTTGAGCCCTTTTTGGCATGTCACTCCCTCTCTTTCCTTGGATTTCCTTTCTTTTATGATTTTTATTAAAGATAGTATAATCAAATAGTAATCTAAATCAAAGAAATCAGCTAAGTTCTAGCTGATTGTAATGTTAGCCATTGACTATGAGCTAGCTAATTGTTTTGAGAAAATGTTGCTTGTATTATAGTTGGAAGCAGCAAGTGTTGAGCATAGCTTTACACAACACAAGGACTAGAAAACTGGTCTCAGTCTTGTGGGAAGAAGCAAAAATGCTACTTCTTTCAAAGACCAAGGTTTGTTCACGCCAGGCACATGGTTTTCAAGTCTTTAAATTGCAATAATCTAATTTTCCAAAACCAGATTCTTACAAAATGCCAATCTAACCTGTGAATCTTTCACTCTAAGCTCCACAAATAAACTCTGGAAAGATGGAGGATTCTCAAACATGGGAAAAAGTGGGAAAAAGGCTTTTCAAGAAACTGAGAAAATGAACAAAAAAAAGTTTCTGTAAACCACCTAGGAACCTGAGGGCGGTTTTGAACCTAGAACATTCTTTAAAAGCTTATAAAGGCTTTTATGGAAACCACATCATGCACAGTACGCACTTATGTGCGTGTGTAATAACAGTGTGGACCCATTATATAAATGCAGATTAAGGGAAGTGAAGAAAGTAGAGCGAGGGAAGAAAAGGGAGGAAAATAATGTGTGAAAGACAGCAGACATGCACTCACACACCTATGCAGAGAGTTAAAGGATGGAGACAGGAAGGGAGGAATTAATCCACACAAACAACTACCTCCTTACATTTGAGGGTTTGCAGGTAAACTGCTGAACGGACAAGAAGGTGACACTTTAATGACTACTTTGCTAAAAAACAATGAAAGAATGTAACCTTGTTTAACATCCTGTGGATGAAATAAAAAGACACTGACAGAGTTAGACACTTCCTTAGTAGGCTATTAACATCCTGCAGTCATGACTTGTTGAAAACTGATATGGTAGGCTGTCACATGAGGTGGATGTTTTCCGCTGTCTTCTGTTTTCTACAGATGGAGACGAGGGGTAATTTAGGTTTTACTCAGTTTGACATTGGGCACATTGAAACATCACCCCTTTCTCCTGCTATGACTGTCTCCAAGACAGCCATGTCAATTGATGAGAAATTCTCTTTCACATTAAAGGCCAAGATATTCAATCACTTTTGTACCTCAACCCTTCCATTCCAGCAAACATCAAAAGCAATAAACACCCCATTGATCACTTCATTAGGTATACTTTTCAGCTGCTCAGTTAGCCAGCCAGACCATCAACCACGGCACCGTCAAGCTCACTTCAAACCACCTTTCCTTCCCATTCTGATGCTTCAACACATCCTCTGGACCCTATCTATGCACCTAACTGCATTGTTTGCTGTTATGTAATTGGCTGATTAGACATTTGCATTTATGAATGGTTGAACAGGTGTTCTAATAAAGTGAATAATGAATATATATGATTACAGAAAGAACTGTCTGATTATTTCACACTTCTTTTAAGAGGGTATCTTTTTAATGCAAGCTTCAGTGTCACTTTTGTGAATCAACAAATCATGTTTGGCTAAACTAGAGCTTACAGCAGTTAAATTTAGACCAAATGGACAAAGAAGGAGGGAAAGAAAGTGGAAGGAAAAAGAAAGGTGAGCAGGAAAAAGTCTGAATAAACAGATTACTCTGGCCAGCTGAGACTGAAAGTAGGTCAAAGGACACAAGTACTATTCCAGTGCAGTGCTTGTATGTGAGTATTATTCCTGGCTGGTCAGTATGTATGGAGGCTGGGGACTGGGTTTCATTTTAAGGCAAAATAAGAGCCCAGACATACAGACAGAAAAAGGAGCAGGAGGCGGGACAGTATACTCAGCGTTCCTTCTTCTTGCATAAGCTCCAACAAGGGAAATAAAGCAGTTTAGGAATCTTTAAATTGTTGACAATTTTACATTTTATTTACAAGGTAAATGTCTTCTTCCGGTCTCAAATGTGTCATACAGTTGTAAAAATGTCCACAGGAGGTTCCAGTGATGTCCTCAAAATTAGTCCTTTTTCTACCCACACAATAAAACATCTTATCAAACTATTATGATTGAGAAAGAAAAGAAGCAAATGTTAAATTTATATTTTGCATGCACAGAAGATTTACACATTTTCATTGGTTGCTGAGTCACTTTTTGATCATGATGGCCCTATGCATTAAATTGTTGCAACTGGTTTGAAAAGCTGTAAATACTGAAGTATAAGATATCAATTCAGTTGGAGGCCAGCAGGTAGGCCTATCTCCTGTTCATTTCTTTCCTCTATTATAGGGAAGGCACATCAAAAAGGCATGCCTGAATCATCAAACATGCCAGAAATCCATCTGACTGGTCAGGAGCAGCTGGCTGTGATCTGCTGTCATGTCCTCCTGTATACTGCGTCTTGTCCTGTGAATTAAAGATCCTTTACTTTTTTTTCTAAGCAACATAAGTAACTAGACCTAGAGCATTTACACCAATGTCATTTAGTCTCAAGTTTTCCTCGCCTTCTATCACTCATATAGTTTGTGTCTGGCTGTTGTGCAAGGTTTGCAATGCAATTTTGAACTGAATTAGTCTTTAACATTAGGGATGCATGGTATTGTTTTTTTTTTTTTGCCATTATCCGATATGCCGATATTTACAGATTCATTTTAGCAGATATCGATACCGATATTTGAATATGCTTTTTGGACAAGACATTTCAATCCTTTTGGACACACTTTAAGGTTTGAGGATGACCAAGGAAACAAACTTTAGTCCTTAAAAAACACTTTAAAGTTTAAAAAATGAGGAGAAATAAAGAAAAAGACCTCAACTGACATGGACCTTTTGGTTCAGCCTAAAACCCCACACCATTTTATTAGTATATATGGACAAAATTTACATTGGGTACTGAAATACGTGTGCTTCATAACACCCCAGCAGTGCCACGGCCTGACTGGCAAAAAGGAGCCATGACCAAGTGCTGAGTGGAAAAATGAGCATAATTTTACAGATGACCAGCATTTTCTCCATTGGTGTTTTGTAATATTCTAATATTTTTCCATTATATTCAAATATTTGTAGACATACTAGTACGTCTTAATAACCACATATTGGTGCTCCAGACTAGTTCTAGTTTAAGAAAAATCTTTTAAAAAATGCAAATATTTTATCTTTTTAGCTATGCTAGAACATTAAAATGTACAAAGCAATAAAGAGGGAGCTTGTGAAGAGCACTATCTGAGTGTGCTCTTACATGTAATAACTAATCTATAAGTATTATAACCATAAGAGGATGTAGAACCATTTTTAAATAGAAAATTGTGGAATGCAAACAGCTTCAACATTTGACTGCAATAACCTTCAACAATGACTTCTATGAACACTTGTTAGACTGAAAAGTCTCGACTAAAAGTGCAGCAGTAGCAGGTGTTGTGTTTGAATGTGAGGAATCTGAGGTCAGGTCAGCGTGGTTGTTCAGTCACTGTCAGGTTACAGTCGGGCAACGGTGGACACGGCTTAGCAATGACCCTCTGAACTGAAGAACCGCTCAACATACTCTGTGTGGTAAACATCTACCGGCTGCTACAATCATCCAGCCAGCGTAAATATTAAGTGTATGGGTAAGTGAGTCTTTTGTGTGTCTGCAGAGTGACTCGTGCCTTACAGATAAAGCAAGACATAGCTGGTGCAAGATAAGAAACAGTTAACACTCCTGAGTGTGTGTTAGTGCTTCAGTGCATGTGTGTACGAGTGTGTGCGAAGCAAACCAACGTCCTCGACCTGACTCTTATCAGCCTTTCAGAGGCAGACACCGTTACTCATTAACGGCAGTGATAGCACACACACACACACCACACACACCTGTTGTAGTGCTCTTTAGTTATAAAGAGGTGTATATTTGCTGTGAAGGAGCCTTTTATGTTGACATAACAAATATAAAAAGGAGACACACTGAGATTGCCCCATTAAACGCACTTGGATTCCTCACAGTATAATTGCAAATGAAAAATAAAAGAGGGTTTTATTACAGTAGACAGTCCTGGACAGTCATCAAACACAGGCATGGGGGATTCCTGGATGAGTAACTCTGTGCTTTAGGACTATATACTACGCTAGAGCTGTCATGACACCAGGATTTTGAATTTCTGTACAATACTAGAAAAAATCAAACACCATGTTTCAATACCTTGGAAACAAAACTGACCTGCTGAACACCTTAAACTGGTGAATGGTTTTGCAGGAGACTTAGAAACTATGGTTAAAATGGACATAAAAACAAAAAAAAAAAAAAAGTGGTCTGAGAAGGTGACAAGCTGAATGCACATTATGATATGATCAGCGCTGTGCTCTGAGTCTGGTGGTCTTGTTAAACAACAGGAGCCTTAAGGAGGAGGCTACAGCAACTTGGAGACCATGGTGACCATGGTGGAGGATTTTACACAGTTGCAAACTTTCACAGAGCACTGTGAGTTTTTATTTCTGTGTGGGAATAACATAGCTGGTGGTGCCAGCTCTAGCCTGTGGATAAGCAAACGGTTCTCTGCCGGTTCTCAAATTGAACCAACTCTGAACGAGTTCCCGCTCTAGCCATCACTGGAACTGGCTTGATGGAAAAGGGGTGTCAGTGGGTCTGCACAAGGGCTGAACGATTTGGGAAAATAATCTAGTTGCAATTTTTTACCCCAGTATTGCAATTGGAATTTAATACGTGATATTTTCTTAAGTTATCTTATCTTGTGTTTTTTCCAACAAACACAAGCAATAAATCATTCTATATTATAGGCAACACTATATTTGATAAAACAAGGGCTGAACAGTAAAAAAAAAAATATCTAACTGTGATGATTTTCACTCGTACTGCAACTTGGATAGGAATAGTTGTAGAGAGTTATAATGTTTATGTCATTCTCATATTTAATAATAAAAAAAAAATTACAAAAAATGTAGGATTTTTGTAGACTTTTCTAAAAAAAATACCCGTGGATGATAGCATGATATGTAATGCATAACATATCTGCATAAAAAAAAAGTGTTAAACTGGTATTTTGATATGGATTTCAGGTTAAAGAAACATTGCACCTTCTGCGATTTAAAAAATTGCAGCAGGCTATATTGCAATTTAATGTAATTTTTGATTATTTCCCAGCCCTAGTGTGCACTACATTATAAGCTAAGCCCTAGCAATATAAATAAACAACAGGAGACACAACCCCATTAAGCTCAGCTGCAAGCAAGTCAGCTGGGCCTCTCTTGTTCGCTCTGGACAGCATTGCAGTGAGCAGCAAGTCCAGGCTTCTTTTTAGTTCAGTTGGGTTTTAATAAAATGTTCATGACTAGCTTAATTTAAGTTCATGGGTGTGTGTGGACTGCTGAGTCTGCAAGTCCTGTCTTCTCAGTGACAACCATTCACATAAGTCTTGATACATAATTTAAAAATGACACTATACCCTATTTATAGGAATGGTGCATTGAGAGCTATCAGACAGCCCAGGGATGTTTGAAAACAGCTTAAACCCACTGTTTATTTGCCTGCATGAAAACCACCCCAAATAATTTACAAGACAGAAGAGAAACAAAAAGAGGAACCATATGTTGCCAGCCACTGCTAATAACCGTCAAAAGATTCTGTATTTAAGGACAAAGAATCAAAACAACAACCGAGATTTAACTTGATCTAAACATATGATGACCTCTAGTATCATGTGATAACTCAGTGCTCCTCCTTTTGCCTGTATTTCCTCCTCTCCCCCACATTTCCTCCTCCTTCTCCACCTGTGTATTTTCTGCTTCATTGGGAGGGGAGTCGGACATTCCAAGCATGCACACAACACACACACACACACATATAACACACTATGACACACACAAACACACTCGTGCCCCCCTCCCACATTCCACACCAATCATCAGCCGTGACTAAGTCCATTTGTTCTGCTCAGGTCTCTGTCTCATCTTAGCCTCCTGTGAGTGTGTATCAGAGGGGATTAGGTGTGTGTGTGACTGATTGCATGTGCTTAACCTGCATCTCTTTAATCTGATCCACCCATGTTGATTGACATCTAAATGTCCTCCAAAGCCTCAAAAAGAAAGAAAACTACAGATTGAAGGAATGGGAATGAAACCATCCTCAGCATCTTCCATGAACCTCAACACCATCACCTTTGACCTGCTGGAACAATGGTGGTTTCCTCAGCCTCGAGGACTGTGCTTCATCTACATCTCAGTTACACTCTGATGGTTTCATTGGACATTAACATGGGACCAAACCTTTAAAGTTACATAATGGGCACATTAAGAAAAGACAGAGCCTGAGCAGAGTTTCTATTGTTGTGTGAGGAGGGTGAGAACATATGGGGCCAATAAAGAGTACTCACCCCCTTGGGTGTTTTACACTCTATTTGATTTTATAAAATCAATCATGGTCACTTAGTATGGCTTTATTTACAGAAAAAACATTGAGTTTCAAAATGAAAACAGGTTTCTCCAAAGTAACGTCAATAAAATATAAATATGTAATTATTACATGTTGTAATGTATTGTAATAGGTGTGTAAGTGACTGCATAAATATTCACCCCTTTAAAGTGACTGACCTAATGTAGGGACCTATGATTTCTGCATTAACGTAATCATGGATGTAATCGCGGAATTGACTGAAAATGCTGTGTTTTTTTAGAAAGAGGAACATATATCTGAGGAATATGTTCCGGGGGGTCACTAAAGTGTGGCAGAACTTGTGCCTCACTTCACAAACACTCCCCCCGCCCCCTCCTAAACAATAAAAGCATGTCAAAGCAGCTGCACAGAACACCGCAAACATCATGCATCTTAACATGGGGCGGTACAGTGGGACAATATATTGCACCTTCAAGAAAACTGATCCATGCTTCGAGTTATTTTACCTCACCACACCAGAGAGTTACAGAGAGGGAGTGAGGCGTGTCTCTGCGTGAGGCACAATTTACAACTTAAAGACCTCCTCACCCCTCGGAGGCTTCAAACTCGAGTCAGACGGACTTGAGGTTTTATGAAGTCCTGCAGTCTAAATGATGTTACATTCGAGTATCAATTAGCTTAATAATTCCTCCCGTAGATGCTGTCATTCCCTTTGGTTGCTCAATGAGCCAACATGTGTCTGCATTAACATACCAGTCTTACATGAGCAGATGGAAAGACGGCGAGGATGGAGGGAGATGATGAGAGAACCGTTACAGTCAGGAGTAGAACAATGCAGCATCAAACTGCATGGACTGTTGCAGACTGAGAGTAAAGAAAAGTTTAGGTAACAGGTTTTCTTTTAACCATTTAACTTTAATGTTACTTTCTTATTAAGTTACTATCACTCTGTGTTTGAGAGAACAGAAGGATTTCTTCATTTACATTATAAACATCAGTTAGGATGTGATTATACATGTGGATATGTCTTAAAATGTTGGAAATATCTGACTGTTACACTGGTTATAAGTATTTCATCTCAGGGTTATTCAAACAACGGCACCTGGGTCAACAGGGGCCCTTTTCAATAAATTTAAGGTTAAAGGCATGTGGAATACTTCATGGTCAAGTGGAAGAAAGTTCTTTGGTCTGATGAGACCAAAGAGGTGCTTTTTGGACAAGACAAGACACCAAACACTGCAGATCGACACAAGTACACAATCCCCACAATCCCCAATGTGAAGCACAATGGTGGCAGCATCTTGCTGTGGGGATGCTTCTTGGCAGCTGGCCCTGGAAGGCTTGTAAAGGTAGAGGATAAAATGAATGCAGCAAAATATAGGAAAGTTCTGGATGGACAATTTCATTCAGTCTGATAGGAAACTATGGCTAGGGAGAGTATTCAAGGACCTAAAAGCATTGTTTTGCTCTAAAATTGTATGTTTTTGCAGTTATTGGTAAAACAAAAAAATGCTGAAATTTATTTTATACCACCTCATTTAGTTGAAAGGTTAAAAATTCTTGCATAAATGCAAGGGGAAATTACAAGGTGTAGTCAACTTTAGTTGTGAAAGCGTACAGAAATGACTTGTGGAGGAACAAAAAGAAGACTCTCCTTTATCTCACCATCAAAAAGCTTGTCTCTCTTACCCAGATAACCTTTTAAAAAAAACACACAGTGCACAATAAAAAACTCTCAGTGTGGAGTTGTTCTTATTCATCAGTACTGGTCATTAGAAGTGCTCAGGTAACAACAGCATCTGGCATGACGCACAGGGTGAGCAGGAACACAGTTTGAGACGTGCTGAATGATGATGTACACTCTGCCTCCGCACAACTGCTCACTCACACGGGATATTACAGCTGAAATCAGTCACTCATCGTGTCACTTTTAGCTGTCAGTGTGGAACAATCTCTGTGTCTGCTTCTCTTGTATTTTCTAAATCTGCAAAGTAGCCGATGAATACATCTCAAAAAGAGTTAAAAATGGCACTCTGTAATGTTCTTTCTTCGTCCATTCCACGTTGGTGTTAAAATCAATATCAGCTAAAATGAATTTGTAAATACTGGTATATTTATTATCAGCAAAAATCCAATAAAGTGCATCCCTAAAATAAATCACTACAGATGGCTATATGGCAAGTCAAATTCACTTGTAAACATCAAATGTGCATTGTCTTCTCCAAATGTCTCAGTGTTTAAAAAAACCCACAAAATTACCCATCACCTGCCTCAGCTGATTCAACAGCTGTATTTTCCATCCCCTCCAGTGTTTCCTCTCTTCTTTTCGTTGCAATAACTGAGGTTACTGCTGCTCGATATTTATAAAATCTAACTGCTATCAACCACTCACTTTCAGCTGCCATGATTTCCTGTACACAAACAAGCAAGAATAGTCATGGAGTGAGAGGGAACAGGTTTGAAAGTCACACTGTCGAGTAGGTTTTTGGAACAGTAATGCAGAGCAATACAGACACACAAAAGCACAGGTATGTAGTACACATAACAGCATGGACCACTAGGACATAGCTATGGCATGGATTTAACATTGAAAACAGGCTGTTAAATTTCAAAACTGGAGTTTAATAAAACTTTTTAGAGTCATATATTATTCTTCTTCAAAATTGTGTTTAAATCCTGTCTCAGCTTATTCTCACAAACCCAGTCTCAGGTAGTCTCTCGTCTTGTGAGCCAAGTATATTCACCCTGCTGAAAACTTAAACTGTAGACAGGATTTTACTCATACAAATCCAGTCTGGTTGGAGCTCCACTCCTTAACTCTACCACACAGCTGATCTGAGAGCTTTCTATCCCCTGACCCCCCCCCCCCCCAACTTTCCGCCACATTCCCTAAAGCTCTGACAACATAACAGTTAAATCCCAGAAAGCAGCCCATAAGTACCTTTGTTAATTACACGTGGAAGAATAGGCCTGTTGTGTCCCTGTGTGATAATGGTGCCAGCACAACAGAGGGATTACCTCAGGATAAAACCTACGCTGATCTGACCGGTGTGATACAGGGCCATGCAGTGGGAAATCATTAACACGGCTAACTGGTCTGGAACCTTTCAGCTAGTCATCAGCACAGTGTGTGCTGACTGCAGGGGATTCTTGTCATGGGTTATTTCACAGTTGCTGTAACCAATATGTGGGGATACTGTGTATTTTTTTAATCTTTCACAGACTGAGTCAATATTTGGCCTGCTTCTCTGGGAAAATACAAAAATACCAGTCATGCCATTCTCTTCTGCTTCTCAAATGATCATCAATAATCAACATGGGATGCACTGTCTACTTTGGCAACATATGACGGCAAGAAATATTTGACTAATGCAATGTCAGACAAACTGTCTTGGTCCCAAGGTTGTAAACTTCTGGTATTTGTTAGTGAGCTTGAGGCCTGGCACAACAGTGAAGTTCAAAACATGTTAAATTTTAAGTTCTAAAGCCAAAACTAACTTATACATTAATCAAGGATGGACATGATAATTGTTATACAAAATAATATCCAAGACTAATATAAAATTATGTACCCAGTCCACTCATTTAAAAACAAGTTTACTAAATTCAAAAATCAAGAAACACAGAAGGTGTCTGACCAAAAATCATTTTCACTCAACAAAAACAACATAGGCTGAAAAATGTTCACGTCTGATATGTCAATTTATTTATTAGAGGAACTCTGCATGATCAGACTAATTCACCATGTTGGATGGATATTTGTATCTCTTATATGTTTATTGAACAAAAAGCCTCACTATATATATCTGCATTTTAAGTAAGTTTTATATAAAAAATTCAAATTAACTCAGGGAGATGCCACCATGTTTTAGTCCACATTGCACTCTGGGTAGTGTGATGTCATGGGGCTTCAGCGGTCTTCTGCCTGTACTATTTCTATGCACTAGTTGCCCATCAAATTGATAGTATGGACACGATTGCACAGAGAAGATCATGGAGACTTTGACCGCAGAGTAAATCTGGCTGCCGGGGGGCCACATGTGGGGCCCTCCCCCTCACTCAGTGTGACCCTCAAGTTAATTTCAAATATGAAGGAGTTAAACATGATACAGTCTGTGAGGAAAACATGAAAAATATACACATTTCCAGAATTATTTTTGATTACTAGTATATGTTAGTAAAAGTAGTGATACAATTAGCCTGAAGTGTCTTGAAAAAATAGGTATGCATTATTATGATAATTTGTATAAAAACCTAAATCTGCAGTCCAAATAAGTTTATTGTGCTATGAAACACTTCATACTGGTTTAAATTCTGTATCAAGCTGAATAAATTCAGCATTACTATTTGCATTTGCATGATGAAAGCTTTTTCATAAAGCTAGTTATTTCCTACTCCCAAAGGCCGATGAAGGTTAATGGAGGTCTGTTTTTATTTGCAGATATAGGAAAGCGTTCAGGTGATCACTGAGACATTGGGATATGATGAGGATCAGATCAGATGTGAATAGCAGGACTTAAAGCCATAGGGGTGTCAATGGTCAGGACTGCTCACTGATATAGGCTCTCTCTCTGTAGGCACTTCTATGGACACCATAATATCAGCCCCCCTTGCCTCTCTGATTAACAGAGTAATGTCCTCATGATTTTCATGTACTGATTTAATTCACTAACAGTGCGATCATGTTCATAATATAAAGATTTGATGAGCGACTAATGCACAGAAATACTACAGGCTGAAGCCTCATGCTGTCACACTACCCATTGGACTAAAACATGGCAGCCTCCTGGTGAGTTAATAACTAAAATTTCTCAAAATGCAGGCATCTAGTGAGTTTTGGTGAATATAAGAGATACAAATATCCATCTATTGAGGCAAACTTGTCTAATCATGTACGGTTCCTTTTAATGCCATCAAAAATATCAAAGAACTCAAAATCACACACCGTTGGCAGTGTTCTCACAATCTTACCACATGTGCATCTATGAAAGACTAACAAAAGGTGCACAAACAAATAAGTACAAACAAGAGATCCTCTATGTATGCAACATCTGTTGCCATCAGAATTCCATGGATCATTTTTGGTAGCTATTCACAGCCTCCATAGACAGATTTCACAAGTTAAAAGGCTCAGCCACTTTTTAAAGACAGTTATTTGTCGCATCCAGAGAAATTCTCTTGCTCAAGTTGCAGATAAAAAAGAACAACAGAAGCTGCTTTCACACCTTTTAACTTCAGGTGAGCTGCATGTGTGAAGCCAAACAGATGAATTTTCACTCCGACTCTGGAATTTCTCTTTCTAGCCCACAAGTGGTATGAGAATGCAGTAGGATACACTTAGGATAATTTCCATGATTGACTTTGTAGCCTGTAATCAGTGAGTGAGCATAGATTGTGTGCAGGTGAGAGGCGCTAGCTCAGAGCTTGTAATGAAAATGCATTATGTTTTCTGTTCACCAGTACACTTCTTTGCTCTCTGTTGATATTGTGATTCTGTAGAAATACACACAGCTTCGTTATAGAGGCAAATATTGTCGTTAGAGTGTCTCAGAGTTGCTTTGTCGGCCTCTTCTGTGTTGTTGTTTTAACATCATGTTTTGCCTCAGGAGACCACCCTCCTACCCCCACTCCTCTCTGACAGGGACAGTCTCCCACTGTGAGGGGTATGCAAGATCAAGCAACTCAGGGAGGTTTCAGTCTGCCTGATGTTTTCTAGGTATTTCCATGAGTATGCATGGGAAAGCAGCTAAATGACGAGTTTATCTCACCAAAAGTGCTTGATATTGCTACAAGTCCCCCCCACCATCCCCACTTTCCATATGCTTAGTATGACCATTTCTTCAAACATGTAAATTTAATGTTCAGTCTACCTTAAAGCACTTATTTCTCTTTTCTTTTTAACCTTCTTTGTGCAGAAACAGTGCACATATCGCCAAGTACGCACTGTTGGTTTTCCTTGTTTAAAGAGTGATGGTTTGAACACATCTACACCCTATTTACAGGCTGGTGTAGGAGGTAACTTCCAAAGAGGGGGATGCAAACTGCTAAATTTCAACTCTTATTTTTCAGCATAATCTGACACTTGCAGGTTTTAAAAGCTTTCACACTTTAAAGACAGCTAATTATACTGACTTGTTGCCTCACTGACTGCAATCATCACAGCCAAAATGTTAAAATTACATTCATATAAATTACTTTGATTTTGACATTACAGTATAAAAATGAAGATGATGGAAATGCCTTCTTGGCCTTACAGCCACATTCACCAGAGTATTTGCTCTCTTAGGAGTCCCCTTCTTTGTGAACCCACCCCTACCTCTCTCACACTCCTCTCACATTCCCCCTGCGGTATAGATTCCACATCGACAGCTGGCACAGAGGAAAAAGACGAGTGTGATTGAGTCCCCTTGTGAGTGTTGTGGTTTCTAACTTAGTGCCATGTTTTAGTTTTAGGTTTTGGCTTTTGTGAAAAAGAAGCCACAACAAAAAAAAACAACAGCCTGGATCTATTTCTTCTTCCATTTGTGATGCTTTAAATAAAGACTTGCGATCATCTAAAGAAAGAACCTAAGTGCATTTCCTGCTTTTGTAAAAAGGACACAGCAGTGAAAAACAAGACTGAGGCACAAAATTGTCCCTTAATTTTAAATTGATGAATGCAACCTGCTCCTTACAAAACTTTTAACACTCTACATCTTTGAATTGACTTGAACAAGAGCTCAGCAGAGCAAGGTCATCATGCCATAGCATGAAGCAGCGGCAAAAGCTTACACAAAGTATTTCCTAAAGCTGCCCGCCTTAACATCCTGCCCCTGATCAGCCTGCTCTTCCTGGGGTCAAAGCTCATCTGTACGTCTAACAAACAGCCAAGGACACAGAGTGCCAATAACATGTCAATCATGGTTTTACAGAGGTCATTATGGGGGTATTTTTGTTTTTGTGGGGTCACCTTGTGTTCACTTTATCACATTTAATAACACAGCTCAACGCACACACATAGACACACACTGCGCTGCCCTGAGTGCTGCAGTGTTCCCCATCAGACCCGATCTGACAGCCTAAAGCCCAAAGAAAACAAGAGTCTGTGTCTGCTGTCCCAGCCATCACCTTTCAGCGTCTCATTTGTATCCCATCAGGAATAACAGCTGGAGACCGTGTGTGGGTGGTGGGTGGGGGGTTAAAGGGCTTGGAAAGGGTTTGATTGAAGGGCAGTTGAGGGAGGGAGAAACCAGCAGAGACAAAGAAAGTGGCAGAGGAATTAAAATGTCAGAGAGAGATAGAAAGTGACAGAGAGCAAAGGCAGATCAGAGAGAGATGACGATAATCTGCAGAGAACAAGTATTTAGGTAAGTGACTCACATGGACCTCCATGTAGACTGAGCTGGTTATTATTTTTCATCTTTAAAAGAATAGTTAATTTCAATGTTGTAGTAGAAGTTGATGCACTCTAAAGAGCTCTCTACGGCAGTGACACTTAGTGTTAAGATCTGTTCATTAAAAAAAACGAATATACTTGTTTAGTTTGCTGGGAGTCTGAGATTAAATCAACAACTTTTGTTTTTTAGGAGCCAAACGATGGAACCTGAAACGGGGATTTGCTCATGTCAAGTAACAAAATGAAACTCAAAATCAAACCAGCACACCAACCACCATGGCAAAGGGAGCACCAAAATCACTCTTCATCCTTCAGCATCTTCCTTAATAAAATAACTGAAGAAATAAATGTAAAGTTATCTTGTTATACAAAAAAGGACCACCCAAGATGCTTTTTGTTTAAATTCACTATTTAAACTGTTACTGTGTGCTTAAAAATCTCATATTGCTAGGATTATATTGTTAATGTCCCCTGTGTTTCACAAGTTGTATGAATTAGCCCTTTAAAGCAAATGCACACTATTCATGACTCTTGAAATTAAGTCAGACTCAACAACATAAGTAGCCATTGGAAACCCAATCCTTTTTTTGCTGTTTTGGGTCGGCCTCTATTTTTTATGCAAAATTGCCTGTAGAATCTCAACCCTTTTCAGCAAAATCAAGTTAGAAACATCTGTTTTTTTTTCAGGACAGCCTGGACCGTCAGAATATGTGTGCTGCAAGGATTTCAGATGAATGTATCAAAAGTTAAATGACCACAAAGACCGAGTTAACGAAAAAAACAGAGATTGGATCTCAGAACTTTACACAAATCACACCCAGATCAATCATGACCAAGCCTTTTCACATCTGCATTTAGCTTTTACAGGTCTTATCGATCAGGAGACAAAACCACAATTTAAAACAAACACACAACAGAAACGGTCACTATTTATCCCTGTAAAACAAATTCAACCAAAACAAATCACATTTTGCGCACATTCTTCCAGTGTGTAAAATACCCAAATCCTATTTTAGGAGCGCAAACGTCCTCTTTTTCTTATTTCGAGGACTCTTTCTTTCTTAATTTTTCAAACTGGCAGATAACTCTTTTGTTTCTTATTGATCTTTGGCTGGCCCTGATTGGTCTCTAATAGAATAATAGAAGAAACTGGAGCTTCAAGATTGACCAATAGGCTAACAGGAACAGGAGCTTTTCCTTCTGGTACCTAAAGGGTGGACTGATAGCAACACTGCTAATGCTTTCATAGCAAAAAACATAATAAATCATCACATTATCATGGATTAATCTTTGTGGATTTGTAGTATCAAAGCTCTGAATAAACAAAACACTGGATTAAAATGTTATTAAAGGAGTATAAACATCAGGGAACATCCAAAGATTGGCGAAAATGTAAGCTTCAGCTTTTATACCTACCTCCATAGATAATACTTACTCAGTATTAATGTTAATGGTAAAAAATATGTATATATTTTTACTGTTAACAAAATTATTTTCCACAAATAAGTAAGAATTATATGTAAAAATCTGTTAAAATCTGACAGAGTCAAAACAAATCAGGATTATGTTGTTTTTTAATGTGTTCAGTATTTTCATCCCTTGTTTGCCATTTGCTATTTTGTCTTGTGTTTTAATAACAAAAAGTATTTTATCACTAGTGGGGCCAAAACCTTCTATCTCCATTTTTTATAGTTGATTTTTTCATAAATCAGTGCTATTGGTCAACCTTTACATGTGTCAGTGGGTTTCAACAAATTTCAAATCAATAAAAAGTGTCAAAAAAATTGCTGACTGGGACCATGTAGTGTTCATTCATTTGAAAAGTGAAGCATTTTTTTCTGTTTCTGAAAAATGTTGATTTAGGAGATATGAGGTTGTTGCCTGATACCAGTGATATCATACATAAAGTATAAATCATTATCATATATTCACATACAATTCTCAGACACATGCAGAGCACACTGATGTGTTTTCTATTCTATCTCGTTGAATTCTTAATGGCTTGATTTGAATCCATTTCAGATCCAGAAAACAAAGATTTTCAATGTTTAAAAGCACAATAAAGACAGTAAATATTTTACTTTTATTGTCTTGATTATTACCTGATTTCTTCCATTATCAGATCATATTTATTTAAGTCAGTCTGTTTTTGTTTGTCAATGATGTTATTGAAGAGTGACACAGGGAGGCTCACAGAGATAAAACAGTGAAAGCAGAGTGTGTGTTTTCCTGTGGGGATCCTGGTGTGTTATTACAGTCTCCTCTGGTGCAGGCATGTGCTTTCTTTGACCCTCACACACATACACACACACACACACACAAACCAAGCTCACCCTACCCCACACAGGCACACACACACACACTCTCTGTCACCCCTCCCTGATTCGCTGGCTGACCTCTGACCTGCACTGCTGTAGCGTTGACCAAACATACCCCAACCCCACTGAGACCACAATACAGCACTGTGGCGCCACGACCTACACAATACCCCACTATGTAGGAGAGAGACAGACAGACGGAGGAGCTGGGAAAGACAGAACGAGAGAACAGGGGAAGGAACTTTGAAATGAAGTTAAGGTCATAGTCAATGAGGAACACAGAAGGAAACCACACTGGAATGGATGCAGAGGCACATTTCTACTAAACAAAATTCAAGACTACAAATCCAAATTTACCTCATTCAAATTCAAGTAAATGGGCTCCAGTTTAACAGAAGTCACAAAGATATGCCGTGATGCTGTTGTAAAAGAATGTCATACCATGCTTGAACATTTAAAACACAGAAACTGAAGAAGTGGAAATATTCCTAATTCCTTTAAAGAGCAAACTCTCATGTGCTCTGCTGCTGACAATCCGCCCCCTGAGCTCTTTCCATTTCCTACACACATCTACTGCAGTAAGCATCAGTCCTGTGTTCGCAGTGTAGTGAATACAACTGGTTCTTTCAATCTGTCTTTTTCAAAAATTGTTAACCCCTTCCAGCATTGTTAGCATAAACTTGAATTGATAGAAAAACACTAACCCAGCATAGAAAACCTTATTAATTGTAGGCACCAATGTTAAAATCAAGGCACATATGATGTTCAACATAATTTAACTCCAATAGCTGACTCTGATTCCTATTTTTTTTCTATGCTGCTTTTCATATGACTTGCGACATTTAATGTATTTAAATTAATGTTGGTTGTCCTCCTTCTGGAACTGTTACACAAGTTCAACAAACTGCATGTCACTGATCTTTCCCACGGATGGTGAAAGGCTCTCACACTGCTGACATCGTCTTTCACATGATTATACAAATAAATCTGAATGACTTCTCCTGACCGATAAAACCCCCTTTATTTCTAGAAAGTGGTATGGTGTATTGCTACTTTATTCATGCAACACTTAAGTACACACAGCATTGCATGCCACATCATTTGGCGGGTGTTTGTCCCCTGGGTTGAGATAGGCGGCACCCATGTTAAACTGATGCATCCACGCATCCCTAGTTTCCAGATATGGCAAAAGCTTAATAATAATCTTGAGGAAAAATATAAAAAATGTAACATTTGTAAAGAGTAAATAGTCTCCATATTTGTGGCGGCTGTGACTCAGAAGTAGTCGGCCTTGAATTACATGTACTCTGTGCAGCGTTTCCCCTGTGCTGCAGAAATAGCTCCCTTCCAGACGGTTTTTACAATTCCACAGCATGTGCCGCAATTCGTGTCCAGAAGTGCCACTCTGATTTGCTCCACTCGTGATTCACATCTAGTTTATTCTTAGTGGATCATGCTGCCAGCATCCATGTAGAGCAGAAAAGGAATGAGAATGCAATGAGCGTTCCATCAGTTTCGAAATACAACACAATGCACAGACTCCCAATCGTATATCTCCTCTCTGTATCAGCAGTATGTCGCAACTTGGAAGGGGAATACCAAAAGATTTTTTATGACGGCCCACATCCGTAACCCGACACCAAAAAGATGGTTTCGTATACTGTATATTAGATTGGACATATTTTACATCCATATGGAAAAGTGTTTGGGAAGGGCAGGACTTTAAAAAGTTCTTGTAGAATGATTGGATATATTTTGTGTTTGTTAATTCACTACGACCAATCACAGCAACACAAAACAAGGTAGCAGCCATGTGCAGGTCCAGTAAGAAACACAAACTTTGCAGGAAGGCGCTGTCTTAGTTCATGAACAGTTGGTGGATTTAAGTCATGTCGGCTGGTCAGGAGAAGAAAAAAAACATCTTTATCCACAAGTAAAGCTTTCAGTGTGGTTCTTTGCTCCTCTTTCAATAAAGAAATGAGGTCCAGATCTGATAAAAACTGCTGTTTGCTTGAGCTAATAACTCCAACAGCAGCAGTCATTGGTACTGGCTTGCAGTACAACTAAACCTGCCAGTAAATATTGCAAACTCATGCTGAAGCAGCTCAGCAGAAGAGCAGAACATCTTTTCACAACAAAAAAACTTTCAGTGCGGTTCTTTGCTCTTGTTTTGATAAACAAATGTGATCACGTTCTGATAAAACTGCCGCTGTATATCCCAGCTGATTGCTACACTGGCTGCAGAATGGCTTGCAACAATGCAACCCCAGCAATAGCTACCACCTAGCTCTCCTAAATGATACTCATTGGTCTGATTCATACTCAGACATGGCACATTAATTCAGATTCAGACATTATAAGATAGATCAGCCTGATGACAGATGCAGAATCTGGCCAAGCCATCTGCTTTGCAAGGTTAGCACATACTTTGTATAGAACATCAATCTTTGAATTTCTAAATGTGATCACCCAGTGTAGAGGCAAAAAAAATTAGAATAATATCACAATGAAAAGAAAACTAAACCTCAGAAAGGAAGAGTAACTTGTTTACATGTTACTTTAGGATCTGGTTGTTATTGTGTGATCTGGCAATTCTCCATTAAACTGTAAGTTCTTGTGATCTCTTGTCTTGAGCTGCTCAGGGCTCTACTGAGCCTCTGGAACAGAACCAGAAGATGAGGGTGTGCTCTCTGTCAGAACAAAACCCTGACATGTATAAAATGCTGCAGACATGGACTGTGTAGAATTTTATGGCTCAGCAGTCTCTCAACTGAAGGTTGGGGGTTCGATCCCCAACACCTACAGTCACTTTTCAAAGTGTACTGGGGCAAGAAACTTAACCCCAAATTGCTCCCAATGTTTAACCAGCTTTGTGTTTAAAAATATATGAATATGAATAGTTAATGCTAAATGTGTATGAATGAGTAAGTGTGACCAAGAGTGTAAAAAGTGCTTTGAGCCATTCTGTTCTAGTGATTATGCATCTGTAAAGGTATCAGGTCAGAGGGTTCAATATTTGACTACGTGTAAATATCATCTAACCTTAGTGAAATGTTGACTACATGGGAAAAGAGAGAAGACAATAAGCTAGGAGCCTTTGTTCCTCTTAATTTCTTCCCACAATGCTATCTTATCTTCTACTGTTGCCCCTCTCTGCCCCCTCCCCCTAAACTCCACAAACACACATCACATCTTCACATCATTGTGGCAGATAATCAGCCCCTGCTGACAACATCCAGACGGCCCCATTATACCCCACCATTAGCAAAGTCAAAGCAAACATTGACTTTATCTAAATGTGGGCTAATAGCCTTTAACATTAACAGGCCCAGTAAAACTTTAGGAAGGAGAACAGGGGTGTTGCAGAAGTGTGGGGGAAGAACCAAAGGTCCTCATTCCATTTCCAGCAAATGTCAGTGCTGTTAATGACCTAAAAAGCACAAAGGACAGAAAGTGACGAGTATGTGTGATGTTATTTTAGGCTGAGGCTCCACTGACGCGCCTCTTACATGGTGAGAGACTTGTGCAGATGAAGCTTTCATGTATTTGAACAAATCATCTGAAACAAGAATAAAGTTACAGAATTCATGACTTGCTGAGACTATTTAAATAATCCTCTCTCTACAGATTTCAAATTTAAAAAATATTATTTCGTGTAGCTGAACTTTATTTGTCCACACAGCTGCTGAGACAACATTTGGCCCTGACATTAGGCTTTAACAAGAGGAACTGAAGGAGCCATCGAAGGCCTTTGAAGCTGCCCTTTGTCAGCTAATCACCATGTAATCAACCTAAACACACACTGCATGTGTCTGCGTTATTTCTTACATGAAGGAAATTGAACACTGTAATTAAAAATAAAAGACACCAGAAATACATTTAAGGCCTTACATTTTAAATCAGCTCATTCCAATGCGTGAAAAGGATTAAGTGTGGCTCATTTCAAGAGTTTAAATCTAAAGAGATGTTAAACCTTTACATAATAATGGTACTGCAATCTCAGCATTTCATACAGGTATAATGACCTACCTATTTATAAGATGCATCCTTAAAATACGTATTAAAAGTGCTGCTTGTACACAGAATTTAACTGTAGGTCACAAGCGTGAAGAATGTCCTTTTAAACCTGAACATTTGTAGTAACATCAGGCTTTGAGCCCATGCTGAAGAACCTGCAGGTTTCTGTTCTTATTGATTAAAATATGATCCGTCTATAGATCCGTCTATGGAATTCTGGATCTCGCTTTCTCAGTTCAAACACAGGATGGCAAGCAGATGCCCTCCACCAGCATCAGGCTGTATAATGGTTATCAGCATGTCAAATGGTATTTACGATAGTGAGCTGTGACTCAGGATGCGTTTCATGCTTAAAAACCAGAAGTGGGGTGGAGGGGATTTACTGATGTGAGACTATGAGTGTGTCTGTTTACAATGAGG
The DNA here is from genome assembly GCF_018320785.1 of Cheilinus undulatus. NCBI lineage: Eukaryota > Metazoa > Chordata > Actinopteri > Labriformes > Labridae > Cheilinus > Cheilinus undulatus. The sequence goes on from NC_054874.1 coordinate 38,161,565, forward strand.
TAAAGTCTTGTGTTTGAAGCATCTGTCTGTGGTATGCAGCTGTTTACTCAACGAGAAATCAAGATGCTCTCTTCCTCCTCCTTCACTCCTCATAGGGAAACACAGCCAGATGCCCACCACAACTAACACAATGTGCTCTAATGCAGCAGTTAATTAGGGATTATTCTAGCTTCCATTCAGAACTTTGTGAAGAAAAAAAACACAACTGATTTGAAGCACTATATCAAACCCTCTTTTACTTATTTGCCAGTCCTTCATTTGACCTGCTTTTGCACTGTTACTGTATCTGAGAATGATCATGTTACTGTGTGTCACCAACTGTAAATCTAAGTGCACCGCTTAGACACTGCAATGTACGTTCCCAAGAAACTTCTTCCAGTGTTGAATTATGCAGGCTACTGTGTTCTTTGTAACCTTCAGTGAATGTGAAGATCTGTGCCTGACAACAATCCTGTCTCTGAGCTCTGCAACCATTTCCTTTGACCTCATGGCTTGGGTTTTTGTTCTGATATGGATTGTCAGCATTGAGGCCTTCCATAGAGAGGGGTGTGCCTTTTAAAATCATGTCCAATAACTTTAATTTACCACAGGTAGACTCCCATCAAGGTGTAGAAACATCTCAGCAAAGATCAAGAGAAATGGGAGGTACCTGGGCTAAACTTCAAGTGTTTTTGCAAATTGTCTGAATACTAATGTCAATGTGATATTTCTGTTTTTATTCTTCATAAATTTGCAAAAAATTTCTAAAACTCTGTTTTCACTTTGTCACGATAGGGTACTGAGTGTAGATTCATGAGAATAAAAATGTTTATTTTCAACAGTAGCATCAGGCTGCAACATGAAAAAAATTGAAGGGGTTCTGAATACTTTGTGAATGCACTGTTTATACACATACACAAATATTCTATTTGTTCTTTAAAATGTAAACTCATTTGTGCAAAATTATTTTGATATGCAAGATTAAATACAAATAAATGCTGATATAGTGTCATTTTGACTATTGCTACACATTTCATCTCAGTATCCTGTGGTTCACTTTTGACCATTTATACAGTATGTGCCTTCTTTTAATTGATTTATCATATATATTTTCTTTTTTTCAGTTTGTATACCCATTTGCTTTAGGTGTTGCTGCATCACCAGTTTCCCCTCTGGGGATCAATAAAGGATTATCTTATCTTATCTGTGATAATTTGGCTAAATTCTGATTATCTCTGGGTTTGAGAGAGAGAAAACATAGACTTAGTCAAACTTGAATGCACATTTTCTCAATTTTCAAACTATATATGGACTAAATTATAAAGACTGTTAAATAGTATATAAATAACAGTGGGTCACAGCCCTAAACCATGCACCGCCTGCATTTAAAGGAAGCAAACACCAAATAATTTTTAAAGACCAGAGTTGGTGGACACAAGGTCAAACTTAAAGGGCATGTTTAGTGTTTCATTCCTTTCTATTTGTATGGCTCCCACACGAATCTTCTATTTTATCTAAATTCATAGGGAAATGTAATTTAAGCAATCCTGTATTTTTAACCACACCTTTTAATTCTGTTTGGTCGTTCTACTTTTGGTTGTTTCTCATTAAAACTTTAAAGCTCTGCTAATTATCCATCACTTCTCTCTGTTGTGGCTTTGTGCCTCCTCCTCCCGTCCTTTAAACCCGACCACAATTCTCTCCTACATATCACTGTTAGTGTTAGCATGCTAATTACATTCCTCTGTAATGAGAGTGCGGGACAAGAGGTGGTTAAGGGACTGCCATGTGTGGTTCTATGTGTGCTCACATGTGTTAAGTTATATTTATAGGCAACATCTTCTTTTTGTATACGTTTTCAGCATCTGTGTATAACATTGTTTACTCTCTGCACTGTCAGCCTTTCTTTGATTGCAGTGGAGATGATCGCCTTTGTTTTTCTTTTGTTAAATGTTTGTCTCTGTTTTGGCAGCTTCAGTAAAATAAAGATGCTTTTTAAACGTGTTTGTGGTTCTTTAGAAAACAAATGGGTCCTCTCATCTCTGTCTCCTTTTTTGATAATGGGTGGTCGATGCGCCACAATCACACGGGAAACATCCAATTGTTTGGACAGGCCTGTGCATCAGGAAACAATAACCTTGCTCATCATGCCAATTACTTGTATCAATTTTCAATTCTGAGTCTTCTTCAAAGAAAAAAGGGCAAATCAGACAAAAACGTGATTTGATGATGCATGTTGGGGATCTCTGAAACACCCAACATCACAGGTATGTGTCAGAATAAATTAGGATCAGTCTTAATATCCCTGTCCTCCATGTTCTGCTTCAATTGACTGTGAAGCGTTTCACAGCTGGATCACATAAATACCATCTGACATGCTGATAGCCATCTGACACACACGTGGCGCTTCACATCACATGCACAATTAATGTATGTATGTGTGTGTGTGTGCGCGGAGGTATGTGTGGAACAGGCACGCACAACCAATAAACACACGCTTGATGTGTTCAGCCCATCAGAGGTGTTTCAAGTCAAATCTCTCAGCCCTACCTCGAGGAAGCAGCAAAAGTTTTAGCGAGATTTTACACTGAAGACAAAGTCTAATCATTTATTTATAACGCAAAAGGTTTGCTCTTTTCTTTTTAAATATTTGCAGTACAATGAACTAAAATAAATGTTTTATACTTGCATGGCTAGTAAATATATCAATAATATATTAATATAATAAGCACAGTTGGGCACAGTTTCAGGGCCATACTGGACCCCAAAGTCCAGATTGTTTGACCAGTGGGAGTGCTCCGTACTGAGCTCAAGCAGGGTGAACTTTCCTGCCCCTGGCATGTATAGAAGAGGTGGGCTTTGGTATGGTATGATTGTGCATGTATGTGCACAAGCACAGGTGTGCAGCATGCATGTAATGTCCAATCGATATGACCATTCCCCTTGAAAATCATTTTGACTGGCAGCATGTCAGAGAACTGCATCTGAACTAAACGACATGAGATAAATCAGAATCAGTACAGTTATTGTCATTATGGAACATTGAGCTGTGAGTGCAAGCCAGCAGGCAACTTTATTGCTATTTTCTAAATCAAACTAGTGCTTAGCCGTGCTGTTGTAATGAGATGCGACCAATGCAATTAATTCGCTGTTGTTCACGTCTGAGTTTAAACAGCAGTAGGGCAGCAAAGTAGGTAAGGCCATTAACCATAGTGGTTATGAGTGGCGGGTGGCTGTGTTACAGATACGATGGAGCATTTGACTGGGATTTCAGGCCTGAAACAATAAGAATATTAAGAATCAGTTAAATGAATAGGAATTGGATGTTTAATTGTTCAGCTGGCTAGTCAAATGCATTCCTACCTTTGAGAAAACATGAAGCAGAGGAAAGATATAGGCTTAGCTAAATCACTTCAGGCTATTTCTTTGGTGCCAAAAATCCAGGGACTATATATTCAGATACTCAAATCCATTATCTAGTTAAAAAATATAGTTAACAGTGATTGCAATCCAAAATGTGTTGCTGGTAACATCTAAAACCTGTTACTGCTCACATAAAGTTGTCAAGACTTGATATTATTCTGCTTGGTTCTGTAGCTCCTTACAAGTTGTCAGGAAAAAAAGTCCTAAAACGTCAAGCTTTCTTTAAACAGTGTAAAAAGTACTTCAGGATGATTTTTTTCCAATCACACTGTTCAAACTTGAATCTCGCTCTGTCTGAGCTGAAAGTGGACCGGAGTGCACTGACCCACTAGCAGCCTCTGGCCCCAGTAATCAAGCTCAGTGTTGTTCAGCTAACACAGGGAGAATGCTAATCTCTCAGCTGCTCAGTCTCATGCTCAACTACACACACAAACATGCACATGCACACACTTAGAGGCCCAGGCAGTGGTTCAAACAGCGGGGTTGTGTAAGCCTCTGGCGTGCAGTTTAGGTGAATCTAAATGAGGTGCAATAAGAGCATAAATGTTACATCTTTATCTTCCCCTGTCTGTTTCTCAGGGCTTATCTGTCTTTGTCCCATTCTTCCTCTTTCCTTATGTTTTGCCTCCTTATCTGTATTTTATCTCCCTTTCTTACACTCTTGTTTCCTGTTAGAATACCCCAATCCTTATACTTTTTCATCTACCATAAAGTAATGACAGTCATGCAATCAAATTTGACGCACTGGGAAACCTTTCTTCTACTCTTTTAACAAAGGGCCATGTTTAATATGAGCTATTTTTTCATATAATAAGCCGTACTACTATACTGCATCAGGGACATAGGTCTGGCTGTAAAGGCGGTGTTTGTCATAACTTCCTGCTTATACACAATAGCTGCCTTACATTCAGTACCACTGAAGGGGATTTCCATGTAGTTGGGTCATAAAAGAAAGAATGTTTTCAATTTCTAATGTCATAATGTCTCGTATGATATTAAGCTTCATTTGTTACCATGTCTGGGATGCATATTTCTCTGAAATGTTTCAGCAGTCCCCATGCTACTTCCTCAAATGCATCACTGTTATGGTTTTCTAGAGTGCCATAGCAAACACAAGAAGCACACTCTTCTTTCTATTGAATTTTCCAATTTTCTTTAATTTAGTTTTGTGCTTAAGACTGGAAATTGTAATTATGAGCTTGTTCAACTTTGCTGTACACCTAATAGATTTTAACTAATGGTGCAACAATATTGTTACATATGATCAAGTACAGCTTCTGTGAATGGTTCATTTAATGCTTCAACAGCAAGATTTTTTTTGTCAGAGTTGATACTCTCCATGTGCTTACAGTTTACCGATTAGAGTGGCTTAAGTGTCTTCTTTCTGAATAAAAGTAGCATGAGATTGCAATTGCACTTGACAATATTGCAATTTGCGATTGTGATCTGTCTTGTTTTTAATTTATGAATGTGATTACAATATAATAGCTACATGACAGATACCATGCGTCTGCTTGCTTGATAAGGAAAACGAATAGTGATAGTTTTGAAGTGTGTATTTCTTTACTCAAAACATAAATTTATTAAGAAGCATTAAAAAACTGAAATTTGTATGCTACTGCTTTCAAAATAACAAAACATAAATTGTTTTCCTTTTTTAGAAATAAAGGGGCTTCTACAAAATGCACATGCAGTGGCACTATCGCAAACTTAACAGCTTTTCTGCAGGATTTTTTGTAGAAGTACTAGTCAACACATAAATAATTGCAGCCTTTTATGCAGTTATATAATTGCACAACCTGACATTAGGACTATGATTAAATGAGATTAATTGTGCAGCGCTATTGCATGGTTCCACTTTGCTCAAGTAATGATGAGTACCTTGGACAGTTACTGACTTGTCAGACTAAACTGAGAAACTTTGGGCCTGAAGGTAAAGGTTTTATGTTTGGTTTCTCAACACCTACTATCAATAGCTATGCTAACATGGACCACTTTAAATTGGAACAAATGCATGATCCAAATAAAAACGCTTCATTAAACAACTTCCTCCGGAATAAAAATCTCTGATCCGGCTCATTTAGAAGGAAATTTTATTCTGATCGGTGCTAATTTTTCATTCAGATCAGCGTCCATGAAACCACCTGATCTGACTGTCTCTCCCTGTTTGGAGTGATTTTTGTCTTAGTGTGTGTGCCTGCCCAATGTGACATTAAGTCTTTTCACTTCATAATTCCCAAACATACAGAAACATAGCAGAGGCAAAACAAAACTGGTCTGCTGCTGAGAACAATCCAATATTTTCATGTGGGGAGAAGTTGACAAAATCAGCGATCTGACGTGCACAAAAAGGCACAGAAGAAGAATTTCTTCTACAGCAAATTTTCAGTGGATTTGACCAGTGGGATAATACTGCATGTGTCAGAGCAGTTGCATTCAGATCAACTGTATGATGCATGAGAATGCCATCTGAATAGGATCTTATCTTTTAGTGTGAACAGAGAAATTTAAAGCTCTGATCAGAGTTAAATCAATCAGAATGTGAAGCTAATGAGTCACTGAGAAAAGCCCTAGGAGTGCACTTACACTAGGACCAGCTGCCCCATTTTGTGCTGAAACACCCTTTGCTCCCTCTTCTCTTAACCTCTGCTGGTCTGCATCATAATGCTCCAGGCCCAACAGATCTGAGCATGGATCCATCATCTCATTATATGACACACTCAGTTGCAGTCAGCCCAAAGGAGAAATACACAAACTACATGACGGTAACTTGACTAATTTTGTGGCTTATTTAGTCAGATGTACCTTCTAACACTTAGCCATTGGTTAATGTGATTGGCGAGAGAAGCACCTGTGGTTTTGCACACAAATAAGCAATCACACCGTGCCAAAGACCACCTCCTCCATCTGGTTCAAGGCCTGAAACGGAAGCTTAGTGACCAATGCTTTATTTTTTGTTCTTGGAAACTTCCTCTACATCTGCAACTTTGACAGCATTAGCAAGACCCAACACATTTTTGTAAAACAATTGTGGCAAAATGCCTTGAAAATTTAAAAAATGATACAGCTTTAAACAAATACAAGAGCACACTGGATTAGTGAAGTTGTAGAGGGTGAAATTCAGAGAAGAATGTGAGCCCTGACAGAGATGTTATAACATTACAGCTAATATTAAGGCACTCAAGATTATTCTAAAACAGCTTTGTGTGGAAAAACCAGCTGTTTAAAAAAGATTCTAAAATAATCTAGAGACTGAAACAGTGTGTAGAAATCACAACAGTTCACCTCTACAGTTTACAAGAGTTTTAAAGTCCTAATTTAAATATTCAACTATATTACTTTCTCCATGTTTGGGATGGATCTTCTGATTTGTTATATGAATGCATGCTGCATTATCACAATAACCACGATAACAAAAACACAATATCCTCCGACACTGGCTGACACAAGCTTTGGTTGGATTTCTCCCGTGCCCGTACTGTAACTTTAGGAGAAAAGAACTATATAGACTTGTAAGTCCAGCCCATCACAAGGTAAGGACTACTTAAGTTTCTAATTGGTGCATAAAAGCATTTTGTCCCTGTTGTCCTCTTCATGCTCTCCTGCCCTCTCTCTCACATCCTCTCCTGTAATCTGTTTCCTTCCCCTCCACATTTCTTCCTCACCCTCTTCTCCTTTCCCAACTTCCTCTCTTTCACCTTTATTGCTCTCTCCTTTTATTCCCTTCTTTACAATCTTTCTTTCCCTCCGTATCTCTCCTCTTTTCTCCCTGCCATCTTCTCCTCCACCTCCTGTCCTTCTGTGCCGCCTGCCTTGGTTTCACTGACAGACTGCAGGCAGTGAAGGGGAGGAAACGCTGTGGCGTTGCACAGCAAACATCCCTAATAGGCTAATCTAATCTCATCTCTTTGCGGTCTACAGCCCTATGTTTACTTTCTGCCCCGTGTCTGCATGCTGGCCCGGCCTCGCCTCACTGAATGCAGCTTTGTTCCCCATGAAAACTCATCATTGGTGTGATCTTGGGAACGGGCGCCAATTCCACGACTGTCTGCCTACAATGCCTGCAGGATGGGGATCCATGTAGTTGTTGTTCTTTGTTTTTATCATGATTAGATTCACTGGAAGAAACAAGGTAGCGTGCAAACTACTGAGGGGACCATTCTGTATCTGACCCTGATGACCGACCTCCCTGAGGGGTTGTTTAATTTAGATCTTGTGCTAAAATTCAATTTACTACATAACTGGGGGTGAAACCCAGACTCCTGCCCTGCCAGTGCAAGATGATCTAAGAGTAGCATAGGAAGGCTGGAGGTTCAGCAACTATGAAGAAAGTACAAGTTTAACAAATGAGGCTTAAGCAAGGACAGGTCTCTGCAGATACTCCAAATTCTGAGCCAACGCAACAGGTTAAAATGAGCTAGTTAAGGGAACGAACATTTTAACAGCAGCAAGATTTATATAGGGCAGAAATTAAGACGAATTTAAGTGAGAACTGTTCAAAGACAGAAAACACCATCTTCATATTGAATTTGCAGTTTTAAAGTCCCAAACGTGTGCAATTACATCAGGCAACAGAACAATGTTTCTGACAACCCCCAAAACAGGAAATCCTACAGAGCAGCAAATTTACTTATACCATTTACGCATACCATGCTAGATAGTGAAATCAGATGTAGTGATTTACTGCACTGACATTATCTACTTCTGTAAATCTTTATTAAATAAAGGCTTCTGTTACTTACCCCTTGCAGCAGTGGACACCAGCACCATCTCCAGCAGTAGAAAGACCCACTGAAGCTTCATTTTGGTTGAATTACTCAGGAAGCAAAATGAACAGCCTCTTTGATCTTAAAATGAGAGAAAAACATTTAGGTTTCTTATCACCACTGAAGTGTATTTTAATCTTTAAAGTACATAGCCGTATACAAATCATCAAGTTGTCAAAGCGGCTGGGTTCTACACTATAAAAATCTTTCCAAAATCCACAAACCACACTCATTATTTCACCATCTGATGAGGTTCTTTGATTAGTTGTTGCCAAAATCGCTGCTGGCGCGCTGGAATAACAACATCATTTATAACCAAGTCGCTGACAGCTGCTGAACACTGATTCAAAATTCTAGGATTTGAGAACAGGCAGAAGTGGTAATAGCCTGATAGAAAAAACTCCTTAATAATAGGAATTAAACGGATTAGTGTATAGTCCTCTTAACATTACTTGGATCAAAAAGTCCTCTTTGCTAAGAGGAAAAGTACAGTACTCACTGCACAAGAGGAAAAAAATCTCCTGGAACTAGTTTCTGTAAAGATTTATGCATGTCCACCTGTCTACATGTCTCTCCTTACATTGGTTTTAATCTTTCCGACACATGAATTCTTCCATGAACCTTATGAGATCTTATTTCAGCACTCCACATGCTGCATCTTTGATCAGCATCTGTCAACCTTAGAGGCTCAGTTAACACTTGAAAGGCGGGATAATTGATTTGTGGCAATCATATTAGGATTTGAATCCTTCCAATTTTAGGATTACTACAAAAAGAATTCAGAGCAGTGGTGCAATTATCACAGGAGAGAAATCTCTGACTTTAATGCACACAACATTGAATAATTTACAATGGTACTGAGCAGAAGTTTCTCTGAGGAGGGTACAGCCTACAAACTTTGATTGCATGATGGTACAATAGAAAGAACCCACTTAATTGTATGAATAGTCTAAAATTTTATGTAAGGATACAAATTCTTGCAGTTTGCCATCATTGCATGACATTGCACAGGATTAATGGAGTAAATGTGAACTTCTAATTGCTTTAACACAATAAAATCTCCGTTATTCACACTGTTCTTTTGGCTAAACCGTTTGTTCATTAATGCAGTTGCTAAAATTCTCAATTATGGAACAAAACTGAACCCAAATCTAACTTTTAAAGCAACCTAGGGCAAAACTCTTGCTGGAAAATGCACCAAAAAGACATGACATGAACGATAACAGGAAGTCAATACAAGTTAACTATATTTCGCAATAAGATGTGACAAACATTTACCTCGTTTTTATAATACATTAATATTAAGTACTGTCGTGACCTTAACCACTCATACTTACTGGCAGCAGCCCGTTCACATGCCTTTATCCAGCAAAAAGGGGGGGTTTCAGCTCCTTTCGAGTTATTTATCTGAACTTCGTGATTTAATCCAAACACAAAAATGTGAAGAATCGCGTCTGTCACGACAACGTCTACTTGTATCAAATTAAGTGGACGTTGACAATGTGTAAAAGCTTAGTCATGAGGAAATGAAAACAAAAAGTGACAGAGAATGGGACAAAAATAAGAAATATAGACGGTAAGGTCAAACACGTGAGCGCTGAAAATGCAGGCTGTAGTATTTCTGAATGACAGTCCGCATGTAAAACGCTCGAGGGAGACGTCTAACAGCACCGGGACGAGAATGTAAGAGTCAAAGACAACACGTTACCTACATTTTCCGCCAGTTTACGAAGCTACAATACCTGTACTCTTCACAATGATAACCGCAATACTATATCCACATTGCCTCCAGCGGTTCGCCGTCCAAAACTTCAGCCGCAGGCGAGAAAACAAACTGCGGTGAACGACTGTCGGAGTACAGAACTTTCATCCAATCAGAGCGCAGGCCAATCAGAGAGCCGACCAATCAACGAGCAGGACCGCGCTGGACAAATTTGGAGCGGTTTATGGGGGAGGAGGAGAACAGCATTAACTCAAATCAATGTAAATCATTTGTTAGTGACAGAAATTGGGTATGACATTGAGTGTACTGTTCCCAAGACAATCTACAAATGACTACACGAGTCAACATGAACAATGATGGTTTATATGAGCCTTTCTATCAGCCTGGCTGCCGTAATTCGCACAATTAATACCGCTATTAACAACATAATGATTACGCCTTTTGATGGCATCAATACTTCAAAAAGGATAATTTTATTAGTAACGGACGGTGTAAGGAAATATTCTCACACTTAGAATCTAAGTTTTTTTTAAATTGAAGATTTGTTCTATATCATCAGTATCTTTTATATATTATATCATATAAACCATCATAAATAAGCAGCCAAATGCATGAACCTGTGAACCCTGAGAGGCTGCCCAGTGTTACGTTATGATCAACGCTGCCCCCTCATGGTAATTATAGGGCATTACAACAGTTTGCTTTTAGAGTTTGCACATACTGGATGTGACAGTAAATTAAGTTTCAGAGGCTGCTCTAAAGCATTGATAGCCTATAAAACACCGCAAAATAAATAAATAAATAAGCTGATGACTGAACATATTGCCCATACTGATATAAATGTTGATTACTACAGTATTTCTCTGAGCCACTTTGGACGATCTTGTACTCCTGCAAATACAGCTCTCAATAAATACTAACCTACCAACTCAATGATTAACATGAAAAATAAAGAAAAACTCTTCTAAAATAGTATATAGTAAAAAAACCTTTTAATTTAAAGAAAGTTGACCACAATTAGCGTACTTTATCAAAAACTGACACATTAATGCCATCTGCTGGTAATAAGAGAAACAGCAGCTTATTGTTTTATCCTGCTATTTTTATTCCATTCAGCAGAGCACTTCTGTCATTCAACCATGATGAGATTCTGATTTTTCGGAGAAAAATCAAACTACAAAGCCTTACTTATTGCATAAATTGACTGATTTAGTCTCAGGTGTAAACACACTTTGATAAATGATAATCATATGTAATGATTGATGCAAAGTGATGAAAGCAACATAGCTCTATAACTCTCCCTATAGTTAGAGTACCTGTAGAAGTATCCACCCTCTTGGATAATTTACTTTATTGTTATTAATTTTATTAATCAGTCATGGTCTATGTTATTTGACTTTTCTGACCAAAAATAATACAAAAAAAATTTAATGTTAAAGTAAAAACAGATGTCTTCAAAGTAATGTCAGATGGACAGAAATATGTAAAGTTAAATAAGTGATTGCATAGATAAAGTGACTGACCTAATTCAACAGAGGTGCAACCAATTTGATGGTGCTCACAATAAGTGAAATTGGGATCAGCTGAGTGCAGTGAATGTGTCTCAAGTGATTGTAGTACGAAGACACCTGTGTCTGGAAGGTGCAGTCACCAGTTAATCAGTATCCCTGGCTACCACTACACCATGAAGACAAAAGAACACTACAATCAACTCAGAGAAAAGGTTATTGAAAGTATGAATCAGGGGATGAATCTAAAAAAAATCCAAGGCACTGAACATTCCCCAGAGTTCAGTTAAATCCATTATCAAGAAATGGGAGGAACATGGGACATGTGTGAATCTGCCTAGATCAGGCAGTCCTCACAAACTGAGTAACCGTGCAAGAAGGAGACTAGCGAGAGAGGCAACCAAGACACTAAAGACCACTCTGAAGGAGTTACAAGCTTCAGCTCAGGGAAAACCACCAGTCAAAGCTTTATGGAGAATGGCAAAGGCTGTTGAAGAAAACTCAGAATTAAATATCAACTAGATTTCGCAAAAAGGCATGGGAGACTCTATGGTCAAGGGGAAGAAAGTTCTTTGGTCTGATAAAACAAAAATGGTACTTTTTTTTGGCCATCAGACAAGACGCTATCTTTGGCAGACACCAAACACTGCACAACACCACAAACACACACTCCCCACCATAGAGCACAGTAGTGGCAACATCATGCCGTGGGATGCTTCTCAGCAGCTGGCCCTGGAAGGTTTGTAAAGGTAGAGGGTAAAATAAATGCAGCAAAATATAGGAAAATTACAGAAAAAACTTACTCAGTGCAAGAGAAATTTGGAGAGGATTTATATTCCAACTAGACAGTGGCCCAAAGCAACAGCAAAAGCTAACAGGAATGGTTCAAAGACAACAAGCTGAATATTCTGGAGTGGCCCAATTGAAGCACACACCTCAGTCCAATAGAGAATTTGGGGCTGGACCAGAAAAGAGCTGTTCATGCCCAATCCCTGTGCAACCCTGTGAGCAGTTTTGCAATGAAGAATAGAGTAAAATTGCAGTGTCCACATTTGCAAGTGTAACCCCCATAAATTAAGCAGTTACTGGTAAGAGTTTACCAATGTAGTTTGTAAAAATGTCCACTGGGTGTCGCCAGGCTACTTTAGTAAGAGGAAGGATGCTAGTCTCTCTGATGAGGAAAAACAGGTCAGGAGGGGCAGAGAGAGCAGAGAGCAGCTAGCTGAAGACAGACTTAGAAAGAAGAAATACAAAGTTGTTCCGGTAGGAAAAGTTATTTTGAAGAAGAATGTTGAAGTTGCTTGATACTTTTTTGTCACTAAGGGATTATGGAGGACAGCTTTTCCATGTGTTTTGATGACGTTTCTCCGATGAGTGTCTGTTTTTGTCTACTGCTAACTTAAATTGATGTTACCATGTGCTCACTCGGTGACCATGAAAAGGTAAAAAAAAACAATCAGAGGACTGTTTTCTTTGCCAAAAGAATTCAACATTGTATATTGTAAAAATGGTAATGCAAAATGTGAAATTCTGTTGCTTTTGTGAATTGAATATTTACAAGCACATACAGGTTTATTTTCTGAGTGAACACACTTAATGAGAGAAAACTAGTGCAAATCATTTGCATACTTAAAGAAGAAATTGTGGCCATTAATTTAAGTTTTGTTTGCATGCAGGTTGTTTTTATCATGGTCGATTTCTGAGACATTAAAGAAGAATTCGAGCGGTACTCCAACCATCATGGCGGCTGCAGGGAGGGAGGTCGAGGATCCTTACCCAGAGTCTTCATTCACTTCTCCGCTCAGATCACAGATAAGAGATGTAACAACAGATATATGGGGCCCCGGACTAACCAACTAAACAGAAAAAGACTTTCATTGAACTGTTTGACTTGACTGACCTGAGCTTTGAACTATTTACAAGAACTTACTTCTACAACTAAAACTAACTAGTACCTGGGTACAATAAGGAAAAGATAGATTGGACAGTTCATTTCATTTTGTCTTTATTTGGTTGTAAAAAAAAATACAGAGCTCTGAAAAGGTTTATTGTATTTTATTTCATTTATATGACCTTTTAAAAGAAAAACCCACTTTAAAAGTGTACACTGGGTAAATTTTCTGTTAATAAACATTTCTTGTTTTTCATATAAAGTCATTGTTATGGTTTTACTTACCTCCTCCTGTGGACTTAATAGATGTTCGTGTATTGCTATTTAAATTGGCATCTAATCCATTTCAGTATAAGTAGTGGTTACACAAGCCTGATTGAGACCTACCCTGATAGCAAAACTCCCCTGATTCAGACATAGGCCAAATGAACAGCAAAGATGTGGCCCACATTTGGGACCTAAACGGTAGCCCTGAAGAAAACCAAACTGGTGGTGGCAAGACAAATCTGGACGTGACGCCACACACGCTCTGAAAAACCAGCAACAAACACCACCAGACTGGCCCTTTCCTGAAATCCACAAGGAAGAGAAACTGAGACCAGAGGAAAAACACCTGGGAATGAGACTTGCCAGCTGACACCAAAAGAATGGGCCTCACTTGGAACCAACTAGACGTAAGGCTCAGGACTGAACCCACTTGAGGGCCCTTGTCGATGGCCTTTACCTCAACAGTGGGTTATGTAACTGAGTGAGTAAGTAATTTGGCAGTGGTGGGTTTTGGGCTTGCAAGTTTTCTTTTGGCCTTGTGCTTGAAGATATCAGTGACATGCTTGGGTCTGTTGGGATGTCCTTCTCAGTGGGTAGCAGTGTAAGTTCAGTGGGTTTTTACATTCTTGAGCGGGGTCTTGAAAAGATTTAATGGGGAGAAGTAGCTGTCACTGGTGATGCACAATAGGCAGTATTTGGACAGCTTGGTTAGGGAAGAGAAGCACACCATATCAATTTTACCTACCCTAGGGCCAGAGGTATCAAGTAAAGAAGTAAAAACACTTTGTTACCTTAACTAAGTAGAAATTTTGGGTATCTATACTTTACTGGAGTAATTATTTTTCAGCCTACTTTTTACTTCTACTCCTTACATTTTCATGCAATTATCTGTACTTTCTACTCCTTACATTTTAGTTTAGTTTAGTTTAGTTTAGTTTATGAGGATCCCCATTAGCTGCTGCTTTGCTGCAGCTATTCTTACTGGGGTCCACAACAGTTTTACAGTGTGACTGCGTCAAAACATTTAGTACTTATGATCAACATAACATTTAAATACAGAACATTCAATGACATCTTTTGCCTTCACAATTGACATTACGGCACTAACAGACATCAAAGATGTAACTACAATAAGACAAGACAAAACAAAAATAATACCAAGAACAAAACAAAACCAAGGACAGCTCCTGAAGAGAAAATCCTATTCAAACATTTAATGTATCTATGGACCTCAATTCCAGTTTCATTTCTAGTTTTTAAACTTCTTGTACACACATAGTATATTTGTACTAGATATGTATATGTGTATATGCAACCATATACAAATACACACTTAAGTAGATGCACACACAACCAAATCTTGGTGTTACTGTGAGCACAGATACAGACTGAACTCCCCAGCTACGTCAACAACCTTTAATTATTTGCATTAACCTAGTTCATTAGTTGCAGTATTGATCAATACCCACCAATTTTGTCCAGTTATTCGCACTGGTCTGTCAAAAGATACTGCTTCAATAAAAGCTTGACTTTAGTTTTATTATTTTCTTGTGCGATATGTCTGGGGAGGAGATTCCATTCATACATTGCTCTATAACTGTTCATTTAATAGTTCTTGTTTTGGGTAAAATAAAATTTGCTCCTGTTGCATGCCTAGTTGAGTAAGTGTGTATTTTTGAGCTAAACATCAAATTTTTTAAACAATATAGTCGGAATTCTTGTTACAATTATATTTCTGAGGAATGCCAGTAAAGAGTATATTAACCTGTTTTTTTTACCAATAACCAAGATAATCGATGATGCATAGAAACAACATTTGTTCTGTGCCCACATTGAAGTACAATCTGTGCCGCCCTGTTTTGTACTATCTGTAATTTCCTGATTTTATCCAACACTGGACCAAACTGCTGGACAATAATCCAGATGAGACAATATCAAAGCTTTGATTACTAGTCCACATTTTAAAAATAGCCTCGTTACTCCTATTTCATTTCAGCTTTTTTTCATTCAGGCTTGTCATCGTTCAACAAAACACACACACACAAAAAAAACCCTATCCAGATAAATGCGTGAATTTGATTGTGGTTGGATGAGAAGTATAAACATAATACAATTCTGACACCCTATTGGTTTGTACACGATCTATTGCACCTGCTCACATGACACAAATCATGTCACACTCCAGCAAGGAAATAGCAAACGTATGTAGCTTAGTACGAAGATGTCTGTGGCAGAGACTCGAGAACTTGAGCGAAATGTCCCAACCAAGCACCAGCGAGGAGGTGAGGAAGACCAATACTTACAGGCAACTAGTCATCATATCTTCTGCTCCATGAAACACGTTAATGCTCAGTAGTACACAATGTATTTGCATTGTACTAAATTGTGTTCATTTTCAATGGGCATACATGCAGCTGAAACAGGTGCATCCCAAAGTTTTCAACATTAACATTTTAATATAACATTATAGTCATTATGGCCTTTAGAAAAATGTTTTTTTTTTTGGGAGCTGGGGTAGTGCACTAAAGGCCCCTGTGGTGTGGCCTAAGCTTTTGTCCTTAACGGCATTTTTTCCCCCTTACATTACTTTTACTTTTATGCTTTAAGTAGTTTTGAAACCAGTACTTTAACAATTTTACTTGAGTAAAAAGCTTGAATTGATACTTCAGCTTCTACAGAAGTCAGTTTAAACCCTAGTATCTATACTTCTATCTGAGTAATAAATGTGAATACTTTGGACACCTCTGCCTAGGACTGTCCAAGAGGACACTTTTGTGGCTTTTTTTAATACTAGGGCACCAGGGAAGACTATCACCCCCTTAGCTCCCCTCTGAGTCCACCACCAGTGGATAAAACATTCATGAAAATCACAAAGGCCTTACTGGTGCCGTTTCATTTGACTGTACAATAACATGGGGCATGCTCTCAGTTCTCTGGTGAATTATTTGTGTACTGTGGGCACACTCTCAGAAATAAGGGTACAGTTAGGGTCCATTTATGTTACCTTGGGTACAAAAACGCTGATTATGTACCCTCAAGGTTCTTTTTGTGTCCTTTTGGTACTTATATGTACCCTTTTCTGGGTATAAAGGGTACATCTGAGGGCCAAAAGATCAAGGGTCCATTTTTGCACCTTTTTATCAGCAAATCAGGGTACAACATACAACTAGGGGTACAATGACAATGAATAATGGATTGTGTGTGATGTATCTTAACTTGTTAAATTTAATGTGATTAGTTCATATTCATTAAGCCAAAGACTGAAAATCTGGTATTAACCTCAGAGAAAAATCAATAGTCTAAAATGTAAAAGGCTGAAAAAAAAGTATATAATCATTTAGCTTATATTCTTGCAGTAGCAGAAAAACTGTCTTTAATTTGACTGGATTTTGATCAGAAATTTTGATCAGAACCATAAATCCATGTTTTATATTTTCCTTGTCCATATTTTCCGACAGCTTTGAATAATTTTAATGGTCTGTGTTATAAGATTGCTCGTGGACACAAGCATTATTTTAAAAAAATATATTTGATAAAGAAAATTTAATGAGAAACTGCAATGATAAATTTAGAAAGGTCTTTTGAACCAGGGAATTCACACATGCGCATTGGTTCAGCACAAGCACGCGCCTGCGCATCCTCTCCCTCACTGGCGCGCAATTTGGAAAACGGAGACTTTTCTGGAGGAGTCTGTCTGAAGAACTAGAGGAGTCTGGAATAAACTTGATGGAGGAAGACATCAAGATTCAGAGGTAATGTCAGTTTAAACTTAAAGTTGTGAATTTAATTCTTTAAATGTTCCATGCAGCCCATTTTTTAATCTAAACTGAATAAACCGAATGACTGAAGAGCTTGCTAGCATTGTCTAGATATTAGCTTAAGTCAGTCCTTAAGCTTCAGGCTGTGAAAAGGAATAAGTTATGGCCATGGCAGCAGGTGTGATTTTTGTGACAGTTATCAGTAGGTTTAAAGTTTTATCTACAGGTTTTCAGTTTTTTTCTTTGCGTAGCTTGGTTTAATAGTAACTAGCTAGCAAGCTAAAAAAATGCCAACTCATAGCCTGACTAACTAAAATGTTACCCCAGGGTACATTTCTGTACCTTTGTGTCTGTGTGACAGAAGGTGTCCTCTCAGGGTACACTTCTGTACCTCTAAAGTCCCGACAGTTTATAACGACCGTTGGTTAGTTGGTGTAGAGTAACTGAGAGCTTTAACTTACTGTGTTAGATTGTAGAGAACTGATGAGTAAAGGGGTTCACATGTTATTTAAAATATCCCCTTTCATGTTGTTACTGTTTTAAATCGGTTGTTAAAAGTTTCTCACGTCTTAAAATTAATAAAACTGTAGTTTATCTGGATCTTTTGTGACGTTATTTTACGTAGTTGTGATAGCGTCATCGCAGTGGTATCCAGTTACTGTTTACAGAGGTGTATGCAGACAGGTGAGCTGACTCTGCCCTTTGCTAAAAACTACACTGATAAAATGACTGATAAAATGTAACGCTTCTTTGCTGCACTAATGGTTCAGTTGTTAAACATATGAGTCTTATCGGAGTGTTTTGTCGACCATCGGACCGTTTGCATGCTATCAGTTGACGTGTTTGTTTGCTTGTAGGCTAACATCACTGATATGAGTGAAGCTCCCATGTGTTTCCCTCTCCGCCTCCCACAGGAGACTGTGTCAGAAGAAAAGGACCCGTTGCCGTTTGTCTTTTAATTTCCTGCCATTCCGCGCTCATGCAGTGTTTGTTTATTGGTCGCAGATTCTTTCTAATATTATTAAACGTAGCATTTGCACGGACTGATGTTACGTTGTAAATAGCGACCGTGTTAATCAGTGACTTTTAGCCAAACGGATGTTAATAACGGAAACTTTCCCCACGCTAAACTATACCGGTGGGGACAGATTTAGTCGTTTACACCAGCTGAAAGTCCGTGATGCATTTATGTAAAGCAAGTAAGTCACTGGTTAACACTGTCACCAGTTACACCACAACAGCAGCTACAAATGCAAGCTGCCATATCCCACATTTTTGATTTATTGGCCAGATCAACAGTGTTCCAATCAGTAAAGTCTGTTAGGTGTTTAGTAAATCAAGAAAATATATTACACATACTAGTACATGGCAGTTTAACCCTACGTTTTTGAAAGAAGTGATAAATTAACCTTTAATGTGTGTTGTAAAAATTACAATTCTCTCTCCCTCTCTGTGTGATCATTCTTGTAGGTCATAGAGTAGATGGCAAACAACAGTCTGGCATCACAAAACACTTGGTGTCACAACTCTTTTACTGGTTCATTCAAGAAGCAAGCCAAGTTCAGGCCAACAGTATTTGTAGGACAGTATGACCAGATCCTGGGGAATTCTTCATGAAGCGTTTGGCTTGAGAAGGGTAAGTTTTGTAATGCAAAAAAAATCCTTATGTGTCTGGAAAGATATTGTCTATATTTTATATATATTGAAAGATATCGTCTCATCTTAATAGAAGGTGGATTTATTGTTGTTTTAACTACTAATTAAAATATGTAAGTATTCAAACCCTGAATTTACACCACACAATTAAACTACTCCACTGCAAGTACATGTCTACTTAAAAAAAAAAAAACTCACTGATGTAGGGGTAACATCAGCAAAACACTGAAAAGTACATGTACAAATAAGTTGTAATGGTTCCTGGTGTATTTGTAAAAATGATATTCTAGAGCCATTATACTGTGTCATTAATTTTCATTCTTAGTTGATGTTATAGAAAGTAAAAAATTCACATACTTTTAGCACTTTTTATACACTGCTGGGTAACTTAACCCACAGCAATGCATAATATTTTATTGGATCAGTATAACTATATATGGGTATCTTTTGATATTGTGATTTCAAAACATCATGAATAACTTATTGCATATATTTATTTTATCATTTGATAATGAATGTTTATTCTGCTTTACCATTTTGTTTTAGATACCTTGAACTCTTGACAAAGTGGAAGGAAGTGAAAAGAAATTTGGGTACCAAACACCAAGAGTTTCCTCGTGCTGCAAGAACTTGTTGCAGATATGTGCCAGGGGTGAGTGGATTGATATAGCTGCATGTATTTAGTAGATATGATTTTGCACAATTACATGTAACTGTATGTTTCTGGGACAAGGCTAAAGCCCAAAACACCAACACCAGACCACTGCATTGTGTTATATGATATGACACACCTCAATTGCCATGCCATCAATTGTACCCTTCAACAACAGTAACCGAAAGCAGTTCTCTCAGGTAAACACTTTGCCAGCTGCAGCTGGCTGCACCCGGGAATAGAGCAGTGGCTTAAAATGCTTCAGTGCTGATAGAAAGTAATGGGGCGGTCATTTGGATGTGGATTTGACAGTGCCAGTGTGTTTTGGGCTTTCGGTTGTCAATGCTTATTTCATAGATTCATCTATTGATTGTTTTCTAATTAGTCAGTTTATCATGTGGTTACGTTGGCATTAAATAATTACCATAACATCTAACATTGATCTTAAAACAAAACTTCCAACATAAAAATAACAAAGAATTGAAATTATGTCAGTGATACAAATGTCCCTGTGATGAATATAGATTATTACCATAATAATCATAAAAATTGTTCTTGTAATCTTTCACTTTAAAATGATAAAAAAATACTGCAACAAGATAAGTATTGCCTTTTTAGAGTCCTGGCCAAATCAGTTGCATTTGCATCTTTTCTAAATAAAAATTACAGGGCAAATAACATAGTATTTCAGCCTCTGATAATAGCAGTCTTATTGGAGTCAGCATTTGGTGATTGTGATAATTTATTTGTTAATTCTAGCAGATCATACAACTGCATCCTCTATTGAGAAGCAGTTGTATGATCTACATATGGGATACAAGAAGATGAAACCAGTCCTCTCCATGGTCAAAGGCTAGATGCAGCAGACCTTTGCATGGTGGCAAAAGGAGATCCTGGATGGCATAACAATTGATGATGTACTGAAGAAATGCCCTTTCCTAAGTCTGGCTTCACATGTAAGTGACACTAGTTGTGGTACTTCAGTCTGCTTCCATCTGTTGAAAGCACACAGTCTGTGTTATGTAAGCAAATTTAGCACTTTTAACAGTACAAGATAATGCTGCAAGGAAAGCAAGAAAGATGTTTCTGAAATTATCTGGTTCCTACTCTCTTTGTTAAGATGATGTGGAAAAGAAGTTAGAGCTTCCCTCTATCACTTCTTTCAGTTTTAAGGAGAGATTGATGTAATCCATCCATTTGCTGTGAACCTGTGCCAGTGCCAGTGAGAGGGCTGTAACCACAAACATCTTAACGTGATCAAGCTGAAGATGAAAATCTCCAATGGCCAAAAGTACTCTATGGCAACGAAACACTGGGATTTGGTCTAACAGGTATTTTGCTATTTAATTTTGGATATAAGTAAATTATTCAAGCATATTGATAATATGGTCTGTTTGTATATTAAATAATAGTCCTGAAATTATACCTAAGTTTTTCATGCATGCTGATACAACAAGTAGCTCAACACTCTTCCAGTTATTTATTGGGAATCCCCAGAGGTGTTGCATAGTCTGAATGTCTCAAAGGACCTTTTTTTTGTTGTTTCTTACAGATATCAACCTCTGTGTTGTGTTAGTCCTGCTGCCCCATATCTGGAGGGACTGAGGACCATTTCATTACAGTGGAGCAGGTATGGAGTTAGTTTTTAATGAAAGGGAAGATGTTTATGTGTCTCTAACTTGGAAATTTTTAATATGTAAATACACTCTGTTTTTGAGAATCTGGAACTTAGACAATAAATCTGGGTCTGTGCTATTTACATTTGCTACTTTTGCTTCTACATCATTTTGACTTTGTTTTGTTTTTGTATTTTTACAGTGTGAACTGGAAGTTCCTACCCAGCTTTTACCCTCAATCAACAATGTCCAGAAGATGTCCATACCAGGAATGTTACAGTTTATGTCAAGGTGGACTGTATGGATCTGTGCTGAGGAGCAGGAGTTGAAGATTGGGTAACTGCAGCACTCTGCACCTTCATTGTTTTCACCTAGGTTTAAACACCTTACATGAAGATTACACACCTTCTTTAAAGGACTTCACTGACCATTGCTGGGATTTTGTCTGCTGTACTGAAGCATACATATAACACAGTAGGAGAGTATGGACCCACTTCTATCTTTGTTTAAACTTAATGGTGCATTGTTCTATTTTACATTGCTCCTAATGGCATTGTTGCGTGTGATTTAAAATGGAAAATATATTATATGTGATTTTTATGAGTGATCTCATTGATGCTGCCTGGGAAATCCTTTAACAACAGAGACTTTAAAAAAGATTAATCAATTGTTTGTGTGCCTTTGCACTATTCTTAAAAACTGTTTTTGAAATGCTAATTTAAATGTGAGTTATGTTGAAGTTCTACAGTAAATAATTGAAGTGATATTGCAATAGCCAAAATATTGCTATTGTTTGTCAAAGTGTGTAATGTAATAATTTTTATGTTAATAAATATTATGAAACTTTTTTTGACTGTTTCTTGTAATGGGTTCAAATTTGCCACATTAAAGGTACAAATACCTTGTCACTGTGGTGGTACCTTTAGAAGAACAAATTCTTACCTTTTCTTAAAGGTACATTTTTGTACCTAGATCATTTGGTCCCCATAAGGTACAAAATCCAAGGGTATGGGTACAGTATATGTACCTTTGGGTACAAAATGTAAAGGTACAAAATTGTACCCCCTAAAATTGTACCCTATACTTGTACCTTTAGGGTGCTGCCACAGTGACAAGCTTTTGTACCTTTAAAGGTACTAGCTGAGCACTATTTTTCTGAGAGTGCATCTAGCAGTAATTTTCAGGGTTTTAATGCAAAAGTATAAATGTAGAGGTCCAAAATTGTGTATAAAATATGAGTTATTATTGATGGGGTTAAAGGTGTGGTCTTGGCTGTACCATTAATTTATTAGGACAAAGACTCAGACTGAGAGGACTTTAAACATGCTGGACTGTTTCTTATAGAGCCTGAATCTGTTCACTCTGCTTCAGTAGATTCAATGGAAACGAATTTATTTAAAGATAAAACGTATATTTATGAAAGTG
The DNA here is from genome assembly GCF_018320785.1 of Cheilinus undulatus. Classification (NCBI taxonomy): domain Eukaryota; kingdom Metazoa; phylum Chordata; class Actinopteri; order Labriformes; family Labridae; genus Cheilinus; species Cheilinus undulatus. The sequence goes on from NC_054874.1 coordinate 38,184,229, forward strand.
TGATGTCATGACAACAGCATTATTATTAGAGGTAAATAAATAAATATTCAAATTAATGTTAGAATGTTAGAATGTTCAGTTAGAAAATATCATTCATCACATTCTAGAAACTACATCACAGTGGTTTAAAGAATGTTCTACAGACCACTGTCTTTCTCAGAAACCTCTGTCTCACTCAGAAACCTCTGAACTTCGAACCTGACAGCTGCATTTGTGACTTGGAAAGACATTTTCAACTCTCTCGAAACAGTGTACAAGAAATTCAACTTCACCTTCACGAAAAACAACTAGTGAACGACGTCCAACGTCTACGACTCAGAAACAAAGTTTCAGCTTTGAGTTAATTGTGCAGACAGTTCTGCTCCAGTCAACACATTTGATTTCTTCACTGTTGTTTCCTCTGTGTCGGCATGAACCGGAGATTTCCTGTGGGAAACATGGTAAGACATAAAAACTTGAACTTTTTTTCACTAAACATTCTTATAACTCAGCTGCATTTACAATCTAAATGTAAGGTTAAATAGTCAAATGTTGAAGTTGTTGCTCTCTGTTTGATAGTGCTGTCTACAAAATCTTAAAAAGACAACACAGGATCACAAAAACTCATGTTAAAAGCTAAAATTAGGGAAACATGATACTGGATTTTTGAGGATATCTGATTTGTCAATATTTACTTATTAATTTGTGCCAATACTGATATTGATACCAATATTCTGATGTTGTTCACACCTAAAACGTTAGTCCTTTAAAATCACTTTAAAGTGTAAGGAATTATGATGAATAAAGAAAAAGACTTCAGCTGCTATAGGTCTGTTGGTCCAGCCTAAGACTCCACTAACTATTTGTTCATATAGCCAATACTTACAGCTGATACAAGCAGATTCTTAGAGCCAAAAAGCACTGATTGCAAATATCAGCAGTAAGTTTATCTGCCAAAACTGATATCATACCAATAATATTGTGTATCCCGAATTAAAATATTTGTGCACAGTTTGCCTTGTGACCTATTGTATTTTTTTTTAAAGTGTGTAGTGTTAAGGGGTGGAAGGTAACTAATTACATTTACTAGGATTATTGTAATTAAGAGGCTTTTTTTTTACTTGTGCATTTTTGAGTACATTTTGAAATCAGTAAATTTATAAAGTTGCTGATGTAAAAACTTCTGCTGAAGCAAGTTTTAACCAGAGTAACTGAGCTTTTACTTGAGTATAATACTCTTTTACCTTTCCGCTTGTGTTGGCTACACAGTAGCACATTGTTAGAGGATGATTCCACATCCCAAAACAGCAAAACTGGAGTGTTGATATCCCAGGGGTCAACATTTCAGGGTTGATTTTAACTCCCAAAATGCTATTTTAACTCCATTGTGAGTGAAATGATGCTGGTGGGGATGTGTGGGCTGAGTTCCCATCATGCCCTGAATGTTAAGTTGTGTTTTGTACGTGTTTAGTTGTACTTGGATGTTGCCTGTTGTACAGTGTTCTTGGGTTCTTTTGCTCATGTTTCTGGTAGATTGTTGTTTTTGATTTGAGACACATTTGCATCATAAGTGAAGTTATCCACTGAGTTAGAGTTCCATTTAGTGACTGAAAATGTTCCTTCAGAGCGCATATTATTTTTGATAGTATGCATTGCTGTGCTATGAGGTTGACTGTGCATTGCTCTTGCGAAGTGACCCACCTTGCCAAAATTATCAAGAGTTACTGCAGCTCCACCATATTGTTAAATATTGGAGACTTTTAAAGTGCAGTTAATTTATAAGCAGTGTGGCACTTTAAAACGTTTTTACTTTTACTTAAGTAAATTTGAACCAGAGGAACTCTACTTCTGCTTAAGTACAATATTTGTGCACTTTTTTCCACATCTGGCAATATTTTGCTGTGATGTTTAGTATTGTCATGCTTTGAACTTCAGAGCCACCGTAGCTGTGATTATATAGTTGTGGTTTCCTCAGTATGAAAACATGAATCAACATGAATCACCTCTGACTTTTTGTGATATCTACTGAATTTTTCTAGAAAAGTTAAGATGGCAACCTTAATTTAAATGAAAGTTACTGAAAATGACAGAACACTCCAATATTTATATTTTATTTTGAAGGTTCTGTTTATTGCTAAAACATTCCTAAGAACAAAGCTGAAAATGCAGTTTTAGTTTATGTGTATGTAAATACATTCTGTATTCCCTGCTGCCATCATCACACTTCTTTCTGTCTTTTAGGAATGTGTGCCAGTCTGTTTTGGTGCCGTTCATGACGTGAACGCACCGCTCACAGACAGTGAGCTCACGGACGAGATCAACTCTCTGAGAGAGCAAAACAACTCTCTCAGAGAAGAGAATGTTGAGCTCAAAGAGTCCAGGAAGAAGCTCCAAGAGGAGCTACAAGCCAAAGATGGTGTCTTAAAAAGGGCCGTCAAGCAGAAGCAGGCCAGGACCAAGTCCTATATAGACATCCTGGACCTGCTGACAAAAAAAGAGCTGGAGATTGAGGCTCTGACTAAAAACAAAGAGGTATGTAGGGAAAGAACATGTTTAAGACTTTAAAAGAAAAAAGTTTCAGGAAGCAGCTGATTTAAAATGAACTGTTTCTGTTTGTCAGTTCCCTCCTCCGACACTCGGCTGTAAAACAGCAGAGCAGCTGAAACTCCAGGACGAAAAGGTCCAAGAGGAGAAGAAAGAGGAGAAGAAGCCAGAGATGGAGGAGGAGAAAAGAGAGCTGAGAACTGAGGGTGAAGAAGAGAGGAAGCTGAGTTGGGGTGAAGAAATGGAGAAGGAAGAGGAGAAGCAGCTGCTGACCCAAACAGCCCAAAATGATGAGGAGGAGAAAAAGAAGGAAATGATGGAGGTAAAGATTCAGAACAACTGGAGATTTTATGATCAGTGTGTGACACTCATGCTTAAAGTGAAGATGTTGCTCTCTGGTCCGTGCTTTTCCTTTGAAACTGTGTTCATTTGTGGAGATTTAACAGCAAAATTTACTGGAACACATGCACAATCTTTAACACATTAAAGGGCCTCAGACCATGAGTAGCTGTTCACCATTTAAACTGGCACCCTCATTTAAATAAAAGTTACTGAAAAAACACTCATTATATGACTGGGCACTCCAATAATTAGATTTTATTTCAAAGGTTCTGTTTGTTGCTAAAACATTCCTTAGGAAAAAGCTGAAATCACGGTTTTAGTTTCTTTGTGTGTATGTAAATACATTCTGTATTCCCTGCTGCCAACATCACACTTCTTTCTGTCTTTCAGGCACGTGTGCCAGTCTGTTTTGGTGCCGTTCATGGCATGAACCCACTGCTCACATACAGTGAGCTCAATGAGAGCCTTAGAAAGCCTCAACAAAGAGCCACAGATGAGATCAACTCTCTGAGAGAGCAAAACAACACTCTCAGAGAAGAGAATGTTGAGCTCAAAGAGTCCAGAAAGAAACTCCAAGAAGAGCTCCAAGCCAAAGACCGTGACATAAAAAGGGCCGTCAAGCACAAGCAGGACAGGACCAGGGCCTACATGGACATCCTGGACCAGCTGACAAAAAAAGAGCTGGAGATTGAGGCTCTGACTAAAAACAAAGAGGTATGTAGGGAAAGAACATGTTTAAGACTTTAAAAGAAAAAAGTTTCAGGAAGCAGCTGATTTAAAATAAACTTTTTCTGTTTGTCAGTTCCCTCCACCGACACTGGGCTGTAAAACAGCAGAGCAGCCAAAACTCCAGGACGGAAAGGTCCAAGAGGAGAAGAAAGAGGAGAAGAAGCCAGAGATGGAGGAGGAGATAAGAGAGCTGAGAACTGAGGGTGAAGAAGAGAGGGAGCTGAGTTGGGCTGAAGAAATAGATAGACAAGAGGAGAGGGAGCTGCTGACCCAAGCAGCCCAAAATGATGAGAGGAAGAGAGAGAAAGAGGAGGAGAAAAAAGAAGAAAGGATGGAGAGAGAGAGGAGAAAAGGGGTAAGTGTGTGGTACTCATGCTTAAAAAGCTGTTTCACTCTGGTCTGTGCTTTTCCTTTGAAACTGTGTTCATTTGTGGAGATTTAACAGCAAAATTTACTGGAAAACATGCATGATCTTTAACACAGCAACGGGCTTCAGACCATGAGTAGCTGTTCACTGTCTTCAGAGGGAACTATAGTAGAGACTATCCTCTCGTCTTGATTCTGAGCTGCAAATGGACTCAATCAGTTCACTAAAAACTATGAGCATGCTCAGTGAAGCTGCTCTTTGAGAGTGTTCATGAACAATACTGACCGCTGCTGTTGTTAAATAACTGATTTCCCCTCTGTGACTCACATCAACATATTTTGTGTTTTGCAGAACCTCATTGATCGCCATCATTGGACATTCAGAGCAATCAGAGATCTGGGGCAAAACAAAGCTCTGAGGCAGGAGATCAACTCTGACCAGGGTGATATAGTGAGGCGTGTCAGTGACCCCAAAGAGACGGTGGTATGTCATAATGAACATGTTCAAGACTACAGAATGTTGTATTTGTTATGTTTCAGATAACAGCTGAATTTGCTTTTTTATTCACGATTTAACAAACTGTTTTTCAGTGTGATATGCCATGGCAGAAACTGCCGAAAGAAGAGGGAGAGCGTCGGGCAGGAATGAGAGAGCCAGAGAGGCAGAGGAACCCGATGAGGTCAAGCCCCCTCCAAGGGTATCCCTCTCACTGTGCTCCTCACCGCCCTTCAGCCCCATATCAACCATCCCGTCAGTCCCCTCCATCTTTCACCCGTCCCAACCAGCGAACACTGCAACAAAATGCAGTGAATCAGCGTCGGGCAGGAATGAGAGAGCCAGAGAGGCAAAGGAACCCAATGAGGCCAAGACCCCTCCAAGGATATCCCTCTCACTGTATTCCTCACCACCCTTCAGCCCCCTACCAACCGCCCTGTCAATCCCCTCCATCTTTCACCCGTCCCTCCCAGCAAACACTGCAGCAAAATGCAGTGAATCAGCGTCGGACAGGAATGAGAGAGCCAGAGAGGCAGAGGAATCCAATGAGGCCAAGCCCCCTCCAAGGGTATCCCTCTCACTGTGATCCTCACCATTCTTCAGCCCCCTACCAACCGCCCCGTAAGTCCCCTCCATCTTTCACCTGTCCCAACCAGCAAACACTGCAACAAAATGCAGTGAATCAGCGTCGGGCAGGAATGAGAGAGCCAGAGAGGCAAAGGAACCCAATGAGGCCAAGACCCCTCCAAGGATATCCCTCTCACTGTGATCCTCACCACCCTTCAGCCCCCTACCAACCGCCCTGTCAATCTCCTCCATCTTTCACCCGTCCCTCCCAGCAAACACTGCGAAAAAAAAAAAAGCAGTGAGTTAGTAATACACTGATGCAGAACTGAGTCTTGTGTGTTTGAGTTTCTTTATTTACTAGAAGTTTGTTTATTTGCATTCTTAAATACAATAAGAAATATCATTCCATGGTTTAAAATACAAGGTTTAATCTCATGAAAGGATGATTGAATATTTGTTTATCCATCCAGCTGTCACATTTGAAATCCGTCTCCTTAAGAATCTACAGAACTTAATGTGCATACACACCTCGATATTGGTTTCAATGAAGTTAACTAAAATCACTGATATAGTAATAACTGAAAAGGTTACACTGACATCAACAAGTCCTCTTTGAAAATGGATCTCACACTGTAAAGAAGAAAAATCTGCTTTAACATGGGAATGATAGTTTTAAATCAAAGTTTCTAAAGTTGGTCCTGATAGTCAGTCACTGCTTTTGTTCTTACTGAAATAACAAAAAAGAACTCTGTGGATAAAAACAGCAGAAGAGCATCACATTTGACTCTACTTCTAGAAGTTTTAGGATTGTGTTGGAAGAAGCAGTCCCATTTTATGTTTTATTTGAAAAAAAGGGAAAAAACAAAGGCTACTTCAGTCTGCAAATAATGCAAAAAGGTTCATATTCATATTCAAATAATAGCATAATAATAACAGAATAATAATATTTTAACATTGAAAGAGCTCTAAAATGAGGTGATGAAAGGATATTTACTTGTTTTATACAGTATATGGGGATTTTACATAAAATACAAACTTACTTAAACAGGTACGCTACAAATAGAAGAAGTAATTGTAATAAAAACATTAACTTCCACATGCTCCTTCTCACATGCATTCGTGTGAGAAAATGGTGCATTTCCCCAAAGTTAAAATTGTGTCAAGGTATATGTAAGGGTTAATGATGAGGAGATGTGCAATTATCAGGGAAAATGGACAAAGAGGGGTCAAACCCATTCAAATCTATTTATCCCTGATAATTGGACACCATGGTCACTTGCCAAAGTCAAATAACTGATAATACACTAATATATGTATAATTAGGGCCCGAGCACCGAGTGGTGCGAGGACCTAATTGTATCTGCTAGGATTATTCAACATATCATTTGCCGTCATTGCATGGCATTTTGAGGCCCTTAACATTTATGAATTCGCAGGAAACTTTGCAGGTACATCCAGTCTCGCCAAAATTCAGATATTTTTTGGGTCTCCAACATGAAAATTCAGAATTGCAAAAATAGCGCCCCCTAACAGTTTTCAAAGTTAAAGCCCCCTCCTTTGACTTTGTCCTAGATTCAGCAATTTTGTGTGCAGGTGTGGCCTGGGGAGATCTACAAAAAAGCCTGTTGGGCTGACACTCTATCTCCAACAGGAAATCCGCCATTTTGAATAAATAAGCAAAAAAGGGGCTGTTTTTGGCCTTTTCCAGGGGTCATAACTGAACGAACTATTTCGAGGGATTTCATCCGATGGACTTGTACTTTGGCACAGAGCTAGAGGAGACATGGCTGATGAAAAGTTATTCAGGGTTTTCTCATAAGTTGAAAGGTGTGGCCATGGCGAGCCCTCAAATTTGCATAAGATTCTGGTAAACAGGAAGTAGTTTAAAACTCAGCCGTGCATTGCTCGATTGGACTCATATTGCTCAGGTATATTGATGGTCATGGCCTGCATCCATTTATATGATCAGATTTTATACAGATCAAAGCGCCTCCTAGTGGTGACAGGAAATGTCAAGGCTTATGGTGCAAGCTACAGTTTAAAAACTATCCAAGATATCCACTTCAAATTTGTGTCAGGATGGACTAAAGAAGTGCATTTAGCTTTGTGAAAAATAAAATTGACTTTTCATCAGAGGGCGTGGCCTCGGCGGGGCAACAAAGTCAAGAGTCGCCATTTTGTCTCATCAAAAAGATTTAAACAGTCATAACTCTTGTATACATGGTCATATTTGAGACAGATTTCATGTGCTTGATAACATTCCAGGCCAGAACACATCCATACTTGAAATTTTGAAAAATTGTACAGCGCCACCCTCTGGCAACAGAAAGTCACTACTCCTGAATTTCACGTAGCAGAACCTACATGGTTGGGCAGATCATTCTGAAAATTCACTCAGGCTGTTCCCAAGGAGTTGGCCTTACACATATATAATGGTCAAACGTCTATGTTAAAAGGCGTGGCCATGGTGATTTTTTGTTTGCCATGAAAGAGGAAGTAGATTTTTTTAAATGGTTATAAGACATGTAGAGCAATGAAACTGGCCACAAAAAATCTCATTGGATTGCTAAGAAGATTGATATTCATTTTGTAGGTGGGCGCGGCCTATTGGCTCAATGGTGCCCCCTACAAACTTTCAAATATTTAGCCACCCCAGCTGGTTTAACCAAGGCCTTTGAATTTTGGTGTGCATATATGTCATCATCAGTCCTACAAAAAAGCTATTTGGACCCATGCCGAAATCTCAACAGGAAGTCCACTAGCTTCATTGGATGAAACAAGAAGTAGAATTCTCAGGGGCTTGTGATATGTGTAGAGCAAAAAAAAAAACTTGGCAAAAACATTCTCATGAGCATGCTGAGATAATTGATGTGATGTTTTTAGGTGGGCGTGGCCTTTTGGCTCAATGGCGCCCCCTAGAAAATTTCAAAAAATTCAGCCCCCCCAGCAGGTTTGACCTAGGATTTCAAAACATGTGTGGGCAGATGCGTCATGTCAGTACACACAAAAAAACCTCTTGGAGCCATATCTAAGTCAAACAGGAAGTCGGCCATGTTGAATTTTTTGGTAAAACGAGCCATATTTTAGGGGTCCTATTTGAACGAACTTGTCCTAGGGCGTTTATCCAAACTACTTCATCTTTGGTGGAGAGCAAGAAGAGATGTCTTTGGTCAAAAGTTATTCGGGGTTTTCTCATTAGTCGAAAGGCATGGCCATGGCCGCCCCTTAAATTTAAATGCCTCATCATGTGATAAAAGTGGCTGGTGCTCACTAAAAAATTTCCATTTATTACAAGATTGGCCAAATCCTGCTGAAATTACCCCAGGGACATCCCTCAAGGTTGGTATTATTGAAACTCGAAGATCAAGACTCATTACCTAAAATGGTGTGGCGGTGACAATTTTTCATTCGCCATGTAACAGGATGTAGAATTATCTAGGGCTTACAAAACTTGTAAATGAAACTTGGCAGGAAAATACTCAGTAGCAACACGAGATGATTGATAATATAAATGTTGGTGGGTGTGGCTTTTATGCTCAGTGGCGCCCCCTACAATTTTGTGAAAATTCAGCCCCTGCAGCAGGTTTAACCTAGGATTTTGAAAATTCTTGAGCTTATACATCATTTTAAGTTCTACAAAAAAGCCTCTTGGACCCATACCGCAAAACAAACAGTAAGTCCGCCATTTTGATATTTGTGGTCAAAACGTAGCACATTGCAGTCTTCACAATTTTCAAAATTCCTCATGAGGAATTCATCCAAACACCATCATGTTAGGGATATTGTAAGGAAGACATGTCAAAGTTGAAAATTTCATTAGAAATTTTTCATTACTCAAAGGGGTGTGGCCATGGAGAATTTTTCTTCCCAATGAAAAGGAAGTAGAATTATCCTAGGCTTACAAAACTTACGAAGCCATGAAACTTGGCAGAAAAATACCAAATTAGGAAATGAGAAGATTGATAGGATGATTGTTGGTGGGCGTGGCTATTTGGCTCAGTGGTGCCCCCTACAATAGTTCAAAAAATCAGCCCCTATAGTGCATATTACCTAGGTGTTTGAAAATGCTTCGGCATATCTGTCATCTCAGGATCTCTTGGACCCAAATTGTAAAACAAAAGCAAGTCTATTTTTGTCATTTTCCATGTTGAAATGTTCAAAACTCTGTCCTCTCTTAATGGAACCGAAATTAAGGCTTTGCTGCCATCTTTTGATGATTCACAGCATTGCATAAGGTATATTGCCAAAGTGAGATAAGATATAAAAGCACTGAATAAAATAATGAAACAAACATGTACACATCTGTACCTCTGTATTTTATGCATCTATATCTGTTTATTTTACACATCTGTCATCATGGCAAAACATTAAAAGTCATGAAAAAAAGGTGGGGGGAACTAAAAGAACTGGAAAAATATCTTCAAAAGTAAATGATGTAGAGAGAGCAACAGTCTGGATATAAAAGAATTGGGTTTATTATAAAGTGTCTGTAGTCAAGATCTTTTAGACTGTGATCAATAGTTCCATGTATGCATAGACAATTCTGAATCCTGCGTTTCAATTGTGTCATCATGTCAATCCAAACCCTCTTTTTACAGCTACAGGATTGTATAATATAAAGGTCAAAACCTTCTAAAGGGTCAAAGTGATGGGAAGACACTGGGGTATCAGCTACAGGTGGATGTATTTGACTGGGACAACCTTTGATTTAAAAAAAAAACTTTAAACTTAGGATGTAATTTATTGTTCTGATTATCAAATGGGATTTTTGCTTGGTCTGGTTGTCTGCTGTATACTCCTTGAGTTTTGATCATAGAGTGAGGAGAAGGATACTGTTGGAATCTGAGGAGTCTCGGCTTGTGTCGCAGGCATGAAATATAAAATACTGAGGGTGCTTGATTTGCAGTAGAGTATCGTTTGTATCTGTCTGTTTACCATAAATACATGGTAAAATAACAACAACAACAATCTGAGAGGAGATATCAAAGCTTTGAAGATAATAATGAAAGAAATTTTACACATCTGTATCTCTGTATTTTCTCCTCTATCTTCCACACTGATGATTGCAACAATCTAAGAACAGTTAATACTTTCAGCCACTCAGTCATTTTTCTCCTGTGGAGTGAGCATGAACAAGAGGGAGAGGGAGTGAGGCTGCAAGCATGCAAAAGAGAAAGAGAGAGAGAACAACTGAGCCAAGTAGAGCAGACAGAGGAGCTGTGAGCTGACAATCCAATGATTTGTTCATTTTTTGGAGCTGCTTTCCAAACTTTCAGGGCTCATGCCTCATGCTCATTTGGTTTTGCTGCCAAAGTAATGGCAAGCTCTGGAAATTAATGAGGGGGATCACCTTCCTTTTCGGTGAAACTGTGAGTGTTGCAAAACCCACGTACCCCATGTGGCAGCACGCTCTGTTGCTGGCACTCGACGGTCGCCATCCACCCGTGGTCGCAGCACATCCCGACGTGCAACGGGTTGCGAGCGCCCGTCATCGCTGCTTGCAGCTTTAATTGTATGTGTTTTCCATCAGGGCCTGACTGATAACTTGAGTAATCATTTCAGTCCTGTAACAGGAATGCAAATGAAGTTGAGTAGATGGACAGACAGACAGATAGACAGACGGATGATAGATCTTTAATAATCCCGAAGTGATCCAGTAGCAGCTGACAGACACATGACATAAAAAATCTGACATTTACCCTCCAAATAAACTATAACAAAATTTACATAAACTTCTACACAGAACTGAAAACCTTACCAAATTAACAAAAAATACACCAATCTAAGATCTAAAAATATACTATAATCAAGAGCCAATAGAAAATGGAAATATACTTAAATCTAAAATTTAAAAATATACTATAACAAAGCAACAAAGCATTGAGAGTATGGTTGCAAGATGTGCAAGAATGCTAACTAGACATGATCAGAAGTATAAAGTCTGCATAGATGTGGGCAAATTTACTAGAGGTAAATAGGATGATTTAAGATAGGTGATTATTACCACAGAGAGCCTCTTTACAGTATTTAAGATACAGTTTTAGATTGATCACTGACAGCATTTAAGTACGGCAAAGATGAAATCTGTGACTTCTGTGGTGAATAGATTTAAATAGTCGTTGGTACTGTAAATGGATTAAATAAGTAATAAATAGATTAAACTGGGAGTGCAATTCCACCTCATTCACTCTTTTATTTATCTCTTGGTAAACTGTCAGAAATAGACTTCTTATTGAGATATGGATATCTTATTGAGCTCAAAACAATCCCAGGTTAATCTGAAACAACAAAAAGGCCATCCAGTATGTTATGTGAGTTAAACAGTCATTCAAAGAGTGTTTTTAAAGCCATGATATGGTAAAAAGGTGAAACATTGCAGAGTATTGCCCATGGCTGGGCTCCAGCTTCATGACTTGAACCACTGTGTTTTAATCCAACTTTGAGGTAGGTAGAGTACACCCCTGGGAGTCTCTTAGGTTGTCTGAGCAGCTGGGAAAAAGAGAAGAAACACACTTCTTAATTACAGTTTTGTGCTACCAGAAAATAAAGGAGACCAAATCAAATAGCAGAGACATTAATCTAAGATAAACCACCCCAGATAAATGCTATTAAAAAGTTTTGAAACTTCAAACTGTGAAGAAGAGAACAAAGTTGAAAAAAGACAAGGGCACCAGGTTTACTTAAACATGTGTGGCCTTTATGGCACATTATCATGTTATCGCCACTTAAAGAAACCTTTTCATGTTTAACTGATCATAGGATCATTAAAGGAGGTCCATTTTAATAAACAAAGCCCCTTTTGGTGCATTTGCACCAAACGCTCTGGTTTAGTTAGGTATCATACACATTTATTTCTGAGAGGTCCCAAAGTAACAGTTCCTTACTGTCTCACTTATTGACACTCTTCTGTTCTATTGACTGGCTGAAAGATTCACCATTTCATCACAAACATAGAATCTGCCCTGTTGAAATATTCATTAGATTTAGAGAGAGCAATTACAGGGCTGTTTCTGTATTTTAAAAATAAGGTCAGCACTTAGTACTGTTCCATGGACGACCTTGAAGCTATAACTGTCCTTCTGATCATTGGCACAGAGAAGGTACAGATGGAACTGGATTGTTCCATCAGTATTCCAGCTTGTCTTATAACAGATGGACGCTGAGGGTTCATGCAAACATCTTAGTAGTGCTGGACCAAATGTCGAAAGCTCTGCAGGAAGCACCTAAAATGACCTGTCTGATTCAGGAGTGGTCTGAGTAGGTGATGATGCAGCTGGTCTGGGTACAGATTAAGCTTTGTACCCTTTGAAAATGCTTTTTAACTCTCTATATATTTAGAATATATTTCTTTATATGAATGGTTATGTCACCGGTAAATATGTAAAGAGGGAAAAATAACCCTAATGGGATTTAACAAGCACACACCGAGTATAGCAGTTTTCAACTTTAGCTTGTTTTATCTTGAATACATTTGATATGCTTATTTTGATTTAAATGGAACAGACTCAATTTATTGACAACAAATATCTATTAAATATGCTGTAATACCAACATTTTGTGGATTTAGTCATACGTTTAAACTTTTAGTAAACAGCAGGCTATTTGAGGCATTATTGTCTTGAGAGCAGTTTGATTCCATGTTTTTTTCAGCAGATGGTAGCAGAGGTCTGAGTAAAAGCAGCAAACACACACACATGAAAACACAGTGTTCTGCTTAAAGTGCAGCAATAGTGAGGACTTGCTTTTCTTCTCAAATCATCTTGACAGATGGTGGGAATATGGTTGAGTGTGCTCCATTGAAATCCATGCACTGTGACAGGCAGTAGGCTGGAACTTTTTCTGGTAAAGACTATTGTATGGGAGTATGCGTGTGTGTGTTTAAGAGAGATTGGGAAAGAGAGGACTATGGCATTTTTTTGTGTGTGTCATAATTTTATCCAAAGTTTTCGCCAGCCAGGAAAAAGATATTCCAAACTACAAATATCAATAACATGTTTGAAAATGTTATCTGATGAAGTTGAGTTGCATAGGAGGCAAATTTGGTTCTCACTACATTCTATTATTCGATCAATCTTTGCAGTACTGTAAGATTTTCTTTGTTGCAAAGACAAAGATCATCACAAGCAGCAAGTCAGTATGTTTTCTTTAATGGACACTTTGAGCAGCGCTCAGAGAGTTAGATCAAACTTTCAAAAACCCTTCCCTCCTTTCTCTCACAGTGACTTTTGTCACTCTGCAGCTGGGAGTCAGACTTTTTTTATCAGAACAAAAAAAAGAGATAAATAAAAAGCGAGGACTGACCACTTCTTAGTTCCCTTCACATTGTTTCAGTAACTACATTCAGATTTTAAAAGTCTATTGTTACTGGACAGTCTTCACATAGGCAAGGTCAAGATGGTAAAGGTAACCATTTATCTCTCCTGGTGGGGGACTTCATTTATGACATAGGCTGCACAGAGCTGCAATTTCACTGTTACTGCATTGAAAGCATTTCCAATAAACACATCACTGAGGCCCAAATCTAGCAGAGTAAATAGGAAAACATATTTTTGGCACACAAGCAATATAGTATCACTTAGTTTGGGTAGATTTTATACACTTTTACACCATTTTCATGCAGTAAGATGAAACTCAAGCTAGCTATCAGCTTTCCTTAGAATAACTGCTGCAGATCTAATGATAACATTATTTAGGATGCAAGAGAAACATGCTGCAAATAGCAAAGCTAAATCAAATGAAAATTATTTCATATTTGTTTATTTTTCACATTTCATCTTAATATCACAGCATCAAAATAGGATATTGTGCTTCACTTAATCTTGTCATACGTTGCAGGCTGAAGATAAAAATAAACTCACTATGTAATAATGAAATTTTGTTTGCATGTCTCACATGTTAGCTGCTCATATTAAGGGCTGATAGAAACTCACTGCATTCATTTGGAATAACTTCCTGTTTATGTTGTGTGTATCACAAAATAAATGGCGAAAACTGGCATTTTTTATTAATTTTGTTCAGCCCTTGTTGATAGTCAGAGCAGATGAAACGTATTTTGATGTTAAATTTACAAATAACTATCTAAACAATAATAACAAAATAATATAGGGATGGGCTGCACAGCGGCGCAGGGGTTAGCGCTGTTGCCTCACAAGAAGGTCCCTGAAATTTTGAGCGCTGGTCAGCCTTACCCCTATCTCACATAGGTCAGATTAATCTGATCAAAACGGTTATCCTCCCCAAATTTTTGTATCTTTTCCAACATTACTAAATTCTTGTGGGGGGGATGAACCACCCCACATTTCTTTTTTATTGAACTTGCAACTAAACACCATTTACCCAATTATCTTTTTTTTTTTTTTTTTTTTTTTTTTTACAAAGTAGGGACTATGTAAAGAAGATTTTCCCCCCATTTCCCCAGTTGCCCCCCTGAAACTCTGATAGATAAGCTTTTTAAAGTTGACATAGAAAAAAAAACGGTATACTTTAAAGTCAGCCACTTCAAAGCCTTCCTCCACAATGAGGACTTCTTAGGAGAAGGACCTAAATACAGATTTTACTGACCAGAAATGGAATTCTGTTTTAAACCTTGTTCACTCATCCTCCATTTGTGCTCGCCACGGTCTAATTCAATGCGAAACCCTTCACAAAGTCCATTATACCAACACAATATTAGCCAGGATATACCCTACTGTTAAGGATGCCTGTAAAAGATGTAAATTATCCCCTGCCAACCATGCAATATGTTCTGGTTTTGCTCAAGATTAACACCCTTTTGGGGCAAAATTTTTGGTACATTGAGCAAAGCTTACAGTCAGGATATCCCCCCCAAACTCACTCTTTGCCATTTTTGGTATACCTCCTGATGCCGGCCTCCGAAACAAGCTCTTGCCTGGTTGATCCTGCTTGACTGGAAACTAGCTCGCCCCCAGTCACATGATCGACAGATCAGAGAAGTCCTCTGTAACCTTAAGCTTGAAAAACTCAGATTCTGGCTGAGAAACTCTTCTACAACATTCCAAAATATATGGAATCCTATTCTGACATCTCCAAAATCCCTTAATCTAACTCCTGATTCTGGTGATGAGTAATTAACCTTGCTCCCACTCTTTTTACTCTTCTCCTACAATTATTATCTTATTTTGTGTTATTTAATTAAATGTATTTTATTTATTTATTTATTTACGTCTTGTCCTGTGTCTGTTTGTTTAGTGTGTGTCATTCATTAGTCCCTTTATAGTTCAGCCTGAACTGGGCAGGTCATAAAATGAAGGTTTAATAGGTGATAAACAGAATATTAAGATAGACAGCCAAGACTTTACAACCACTGAGCCATCTTTTCCCAGGTAACCAGTAATAATCAGTAATGAATCACTGCAACAACTGATCTAAAGCTTCGTAATTACAAAACTCTGACATAAATTCAGCTTCACATCCATTATTGGTGAACCAACTAGAATTTCAGAATTTCCATTCCTCGCCATTTCACAGGAAGTTGGTGTAACTCTCATATGAAACATCTGATTGGCTTCAAATCTTACATGTATGATCAGGGTCTGCTCTGCTTTACATTTAAATGTTGAGTTCATGGTTTTGCTGTAATGCCACCTATTGTAAGAAGCCAGTATATCCTGTCTTTTTTTTGATTTGACATGATAAACCTCAGTCCTGGTCTGATCACATTTATCTATTAGCATCTTGCTTTGTCATACTGCCACCTACTGTTGATGACCAGTACTACCTCACATATAAAGTGCAATTATTTTGGATTAAATGACAGGTCTGGTAGGATCTTAAAGGTTTCTCTGCTGTGCTTTGTCACACTGCATGAGTTGCTAACATCCAGCTGATGTTATGCAGCTGCAGTTGTGACTCAAACCGACATTCACCAGTGTGCAAGGGCTGTTCAGTTCTGCTTGCAGCCCAGGTTTCAGGCTGACTTTGATAAGAACTGTGGATCAAACACTGACTATTTGCCTGCCTTTCTGTGCATGTGGACTTGCAGGGTTGACTTTGAAAATCATTGCAGGCAATATCATTAACCATAAATTTCACTCTTATATTGATTAATTGTGCATCAGTGGCTGCAGCAGCTTAGTGCATGCGTCTGAGTCGAGGGGGGGGTTCAGCTGATAATAAGTGCTTTGAATGATGTCTCCATTGCTGCACAAACATAACTTCAAAATTCTACACAAAGTTAAGCCCACAGGCTATGCCATCTAGCACCAGTCTGCCAGTATCATTCTTCAACTAGAGGTCAGTGGGCAGGAACATGTAAATAGAGCCTTCAAGATCAGTAAAGCAAAGTAGGGACACAGTTATTTTCATTATTAGCTTTAACTGGGCTTCAGCCAGTCTGAGAGGGCGTTTATATTCTGCAGGCGTAGCGAAATGTCACATTTAATCTGTACACTTTGTTTTCAAAGGGTCATAATCAGCTTGCAGTTTTGAAACAATTACAGCCAAAGTGCACCAATTTCCTCAGAAGCAAAACATAGAATTACTCATGAGGAGCGAACTGAACGGCATGGATGTGTGAAGCGGTTGTGGTTTGGTGTTTTTCTTACTCCTAAGTCCAATATTATCTGCTCTGTGTCTGTATCAGCTGCAAACACAGTCTTATGTAAAATTACTGGCTTTCCACATAATTTCAATGAAACCCTTATTTAACTTATCAGGAATGCTGTTTGACTGAAGCACTTGAACACTTTTACATGCAGGAGCAGCTGAGAATAATTATTATTTATTAGCCAGGTTGGGGGAGTTTGGTGATAGGAGGGCACACACTCATGCACACGAGGGAAATTAAACAGCAGCTGTGGAGAGACAGGAAAGTGTGATTTATTCTGCAGCATCATACCTGTACCAATTTACCACCTGTACCAGACTGATGATTTGGAAAGCAATCTATCAAGAAACGAGCGCAAAGTTGCCAAATTCACTTTTATGCTTTGATATTTTTGCACACAAGTGGAAGAAAATTTAGTTTTTGACTCCCTCTGAAATTTTCTGTGTTGATTAAAAAAAAACAGTGTTAAGTAAGAAACAAGAACTTGAATTAGTAAGAAGAGAGGTGGTGTTTCTGCTGCTGGAGATGTCTGACAAACTGCTACATCAGTAAGGCTCTGGTTAAAGTTTGAAAAAGAATGAAAGTTTTATTTAATGCACTGCGTTGTATGCATGTATACTTATCTATGTGTGTATTTGTATGCATTGTGTAAATGTGTGTTCATGCGTCTAAAATGCGTGTGTGTTTATGAGTGTTTTGCAGCATGGCAGCTTCACCTCAAGCCTGAACCCAGCGTAGCCGCGGGGAGGGTCGGGCATTTATGAAGGAATTCTGTAATTTTCAAAACTGTGGTTTGAGTTTCACTCTTTTAACAAGCTGGTTTGGGCACTGATAATGGAAAACGGCTGCAGGAGAGAGAGAGAGAGAGAAAGAGAGAGAGAGAGAGAGAGAGAGAGCGAGAGAGAGACTTGGCAGCCATTGGATTTCTCAAATATGTTTGCTCTTTTTGAGACTTTTTGTATTGTCATTTTAAAAGTAGATAAACTGTGGATTGCAATGGAAAAAGTTGGAAAACCGGATGTTAAAGTGGGCAGGAGATACACTAAAGTTCATAAGTGGAACCCATCAATCTTAATGGGGGTCATGAACACAGTGTCTTGGCCCCAAAAGCAGGAGCAGGAATGACTCAGGGTGTAATTTAAAAACTTCTATGCTGTTTTGTTGCTCAGGGATCTGAAAACAGGATTGGAGTTGGAATATCCATTCCATGTTGGCAGCTTTATACTGTTGACCTTCTAGTGGTCCTGTCATTTTGGACAATCTTCAAACTCAGGCTTTATAAATGTGTTTATCCTTTATCTGCTCACCAGGAAGTATTTATGACACACTTCATGCTAAATTAACAATAACACGCAGCAGAATGATTCTTACACCGACATTCTGTTAGAGCATGAACTTTTATAGGTGTCTATTTTATATTACCTGACATATTTTCAAAAATAGTCCTTGCGCTTCTTTGTATTTGGTCTATTTGTGCTATTATTCAAAGCAGTTCCTGTCTGCAGTGACACAGAGGGTCACATTACAGGCTCTCTTTCTCTCCATTATGAGATATTCAGGCCGTCTCCTGCATCAGCTAAGGGTTAAGGCATGCACAGTTTGACAAAACATGACACTGTGATGGAATAGCCTGTCATTGGTTGTCACAGCCTATCACATAGGATTGTGGGATACAAAATGGCATTTGGCATTGGCTGCTAGTGGCATGAACAATCAAAAAGGGATTGAAAATGGATATAAAGACATTCAGTATTAGATTTACTGTTGTGGATTGTGAACAAAAAAGCTACCTTTTAAAGAAGGTATGTGCATTCTTTTCAAAACCATGTGCACTGTCAGAAACACAAATAAGATTTACCAACATGGCAGTAAACCTTAATCTGATTCTCAAGGACACACTATATATTTGTATCTAGAGTGAAATTCCCCTTACTTCTTATTCTCCAAAGGTTAGAAAGTTCAAAACTTTATCAATGAATAAAATGAATTACCCTTTTAAAGTAACTAGCAATTATTCAAAGAAAATTCCAATATTCTGAGAAATGGACTACCATGTACTGTAAGTTTGTTAATTTGATGCTAACATGTAATGAAAATTTCCATCAGCAGGCTTGCAGATTTTGGATCCTTTTGTGCTAAAATAAATTTAAGAAATTATGTATTCCCTTGGCAATACAAAGGTATATACAGTGCATATAAAAAGTATTCACTCCTTAGATGTTTTACCCTTATATTGAATTTATAAATCAATCATGTCAGTTTAATTTGGCTGTTATGGCAATAGAAAATGCAAAATAATAGTAATAATTATTTCAAAGTGAAAACAGATTTCCACAAAGTAATGTCAATTAAATAAAAATATGAAATATAAAATAAGTGACTGCATAAATATTCATAACCAGGCTTGCACATCTGGACACTGCATTATCCTTTGCAAAACCGCTCAAGCTCTGCACAGAAATCAGGCGTGAACACCCCTTTTCAAGTCAAGCAACAAATTCTCTTTTGGACTGTGGTCTGGGCTTTGACTTGGCCACTCCAGAACCTTTACCATGTTGTCTTTAAACCATTTCGGTGTAGATTTCAATGTTTACTTTGAGTCATTGTTCTGCTGGAAAATAATTCTTCTCCAAAGCCATGATTCTCTTGCAGATAGAATAAGATTGTCCTTCAGGATTTTTCTATTTTTTGCTACATTCATATCACCCTCTACCTTTACAAGCCTCAAGGGCCAGCTGCCAAGAAGCATCCCCACTACATGATGCTGCCATCACCGTGCTTCACAGTGGGGATTGTGTGTTTGTGGTGATGTGCAGTGTTTGGTGTCCACCAAACATAACGTCTTGTCTGATGGCCAAAAAGCAACATCAGAACAAAGACCTTTCTTCCACTTGACCACAGGGTATCTCAAATGCCTTCTTGCAAACTCTTGTCAAGATTAGATATAGCCTACGTTTTCTTCAACAGCGGCTTTCTCTTTCCTTGCCACTCTCCATAAAGCTTTGAGTGGTGAAGAACCCGGGCAACAGTTGTAAACAGAGTCTCTCTCGTCTTAGCTGCTGAAGTGTGTAACTTTTTTAGAGTAGTCATAGGTGTCTTGGTGGCCTCTCCCAATAGTTTCCTTCTTGTATGGTCACTCACTTTGTGAGGATGACCTGATTGAGACAGTGAGTGTGTTTTTGTCTTCATGGTGTAATGGTAGCCAGGAATAATGATTAACCATTGACTGAACCTTCCAGGCACAGGTGTCTTTGTACTACAACAACTTGAGACACAATCACTGAGCTCAGGTGATCCTCATTTCACTAATCGTGAGATTAGTAGCACCAATTGGCTGGACCTCCGTTGGCTTAGGTCAGTCACTTTAAAGGGGATGAATATTTATGCACTTATTTTACAGTAAATATTTTCATTTAATTGACTTTTCTTTATATAAATCTTTTTTTTCTTTGAAGTTAAAGAGTTTTACATGTTCATGGAAGATCATTAATTATCAAATGAACTGAATTGTATGTTGACTAACAATGTGAACCCTGTGATGGAGATAGGGTGATTACTGAAATCTGCAAAAAAGCAGTGAAGATCTGCCAAAACTAGAGGGCCATGATAAAGGGACAGGCATTGATTGAATTTCCTGAATCAACACATTGCAACTTCCTGTGGAAACAGTAGTTGTATTTCAGCCACATCTGGATGCCAGGTAGCCTGAGCCCCTGCTTCACTTTAACGCATACTTCGAAACAGACATTTACACATATCTACTCACACATTGGTACAAGTGACCATGGGGGCCTGTTAATCTAACAGGAGATATTTCGCCTCCAGACAGTGGAAATAAAAAGTCTAATGTAATGGAACCAGCTGCAAAAGCACAGAACTGTGCAGACAGGAATAAAAGAGGACATTCCCTAACCTAGAGAGACTTTTTGTAACAAAACCTGTAAAGTGACTGATTCAGGGTCAGCGCTGGCTTAAGACTTGCCAGAAATTACATCACATTAAGGATTAAAGCAGGATGAAACAAAAAAACTTTTGGGAGTCCCTATGTGAATGTTCTGGTTTTCAAAGGCAGCTACCCATGGGTCTTTTTAAAAATAAATTTATATTTGGAGTTAAAGCTGCTGATTTTATCTTCATTAATTTTTTGATTGCAACATGCATAATGTTACATAAAGGTTTTTTTAAACTAAAAATCACATTATGGGCTTTGGTGCCTGAAGTGTAGCGGTAGGACAGTGAGTTATAAAAAGGGGAGGGAGTAAGGAATTAGTGCCAAACTGCAATAAGCGTAAGTGATAACTAAGGGTCTGTGTGTTTAAATATCTTTTTGGGCTCTTGGCCTTTATTTTAATAGAACAGCTGAAAGATACAGGAAAAATGGGCTGAGAGAGAAGGCGAGGACCTGCATCAGACTTCTGGATTGATTGATTGATTGAGATTACAACTAGTGAGTGAAGGACTGTAACCTCTACATATTGGTGCATATTCTACCAACTGAGCCAAACAGGCATCCACGTCTATTGCTTTTTTTTTTTTTTTTTTACATTAATTTTATTAACTTGAAATTTGACCATTAATAAGATTCAGAGCAAAATCATAAATGTTTGAAAAAAAAATTGGCAGGTACAGTTAATTGATTATTCAGTGCAAATTTGCATATTAGGTGAGGCTTTTACAATAGTGAGCTTTCTTACAGTATTTGAGATACAGTAAAACACTAAGAGACAGTGCAGAATATTCTACATTAACAGAGCCAAGGTGCTTTTTAAAGCAAAGTAACTGTGACTGTTGAGTGGTCACCAGAGTTACTCTTGTGTACAACTTGTGGTCCCTCTGATTGCCATTTTTCTGTGCGAAATCCCCTAATAATATTTTTGGACTATCCAGCACCAGTTTGCTGCACCTTTGGTAGTGTGGACCCATGCTTCTTTGCAGATCCTTTTGTCTAAAGGCCTCTTTTCATGCTTCAGGACAACAAAAATATGTGCCCCTGGCCTTTCCACAATCTCCCCAAGAATGAGAAAAATCCCCCCCCCCCCCCCATGACAAACAGCTCTTGTAGCCAATTAGCGGCTGCT
The DNA here is from genome assembly GCF_018320785.1 of Cheilinus undulatus. Lineage (NCBI taxonomy): Eukaryota > Metazoa > Chordata > Actinopteri > Labriformes > Labridae > Cheilinus > Cheilinus undulatus. Next base: position 38,205,896 of record NC_054874.1, read on the forward strand.
TTCATATTGAAAATCACTATCTCAACCGAACTTTGCATTAACCTAACGGCCCACCCACTAAGTTCGACTTCCTGTCAGCTAGCTAGCTAGCATTCTGGTTGACAGAAACGTGGCTTCTGCCTGTTGAGCTATCTGTCAATCAAATGAGATGAGCCAGTCCGCAGTGAAGTTTTTTCTAAATATGATCTGAACCATTGTGGTACAAAAAAATCACCCCCATACAGTGAGAGCACACGAGGACATTAGCTAATAAGCTGTAAACCAGTTTATTTCTTGTGTAAAAAAAATGGCTTTTTCCCGTATTCCTGCAGCCAGTCTCAAGTGGACACTCACTGTATTGCATTTTTTCGCACTTCCGCATTGGCTTCATTTTTCAGGACCAGAGGTTGCGGCTTGGATTTTCCCCTCATGATGTCATGTGAGGAGTTAGCACCGCCCCCAGGTTTGGTTGGCCCTTATTGCTTGGAAGAGAGTTCCACCCTCCTCTCCTGGCCCTCCTCTCAGGTCAGGAGAGCCACATCTATTAAGCCACATCTATTTCCTGAGAGGGGCGGAGTCAGACAGCTCATTAACATTTAAAGCCACAGGTGCAGAAACAGCTTGTTCTGAGCAGGGCTGAAACAGACAAGTTTTTAGACATGCAAAAATCCAATACTGGAGTATTTTTCACCAACAAACCTCACAGGTATGCTTTGGGGACCTCTGAGACCAAAACTTGTCTTAAAGGGGTAAGAAGTGTGACCTTTAAATGTAAACAAATGCTCCTTCAGTCTGCATGTTGCAAACATTTCTTTCATAATAAGACTCATATGAACACAGAAGGACAAAATATCAATACGTATTCATCATTTTGACCATAGAAGCATTAATGCATAATTTAGACTGTTTTATAAGCAGTTAAAAGTCCCCATAGAAACTTTAAAGTTTAAAGGATGGCAGGAGATGAAGTTAAAATAATCTGCAGAAGAATCAGTAAACCCATGTAGACAGCTTCCTGGCAAGTATTTAGCGTTCATCCTCTCTTAAACTAACTCACTGAAGTAATTCTGTCACATTTATTAACATTGAAGGGCTGCAAATTAAACATGAGGAGAGGGAGAGAAGCTCTGACTGCATGTACAGTTTAATATTATCATGCCAGTTGCTCCTGTGTGGCCCACTGACAGCCCAGCGAACAGCATTAAGTATCTGCAGAGCTGCTGGAAATAGTCCGTGTCTGTGTGTGAGTAGGTGTGAGCAGGAGCGGGTGACATTCTGACGTGTTGGTTTTGAACTTATTCCAGCTCTGTGTTAAGATTTTTTTTCATATAAACATTTTTCATAGCTGTTATATTATTAACTTCACTCCAACTCCCCCACACTCTGAGGTAATGCTGGGAAAGAAAAGGTTTTTATGAGTACTTAACACTAATGTTACATGAAAACTGCCATAATGAGCTCATGTTGCCCCCCCCATCTTTCAAACTCAGTTCATAAGCATTACACTTTCTTTCCCTGCTAAAGGTGATGTACTTTGTGACAATATTGACTATTTAGTTTCCTCCAAGTCCAGATAGAGCTGATCATGTTTATTGCTTTTCACACAGTATTTTCAGTGTATTACAGAAGACGTGTTATATTTCTTTTATTTCCTGTTAATTTTAAGTTAAACTGTCTTTCCTCTGCTCTAGTAACTACACGGTGCCAGATCCACCCGGCCTGTTCGATGGCCACGTCTGGCCACGTATTTGAAACACAAGAACTGGCCACAGTGGAAAGTTGTGAATAGTTTTAAGTAAATCCTTCAGGGCTTTTTTTGGTTATCACATTCACACGCAAGGAATGAACATGATGGCCAGTGACCTTGACCTTTGACCCATGACCTCCAAAATCAAAGCAGTTCATATTTGAATTGGAAAAATTTTTGTGAAAAGTTTGCAGAAAACACTTAAAGTGTTTTTGAGATATTTCCATGCAGGTCTACCCACAGATTTTGCTGGGCCTCTGACAAACCCAGAGAATGGGCCCTCTCATCTTTTTTGCACACTCTTTAACCGTTTGTGCGTCTTGTTTTTATTTATCAATTTTTGCCACATTCTAACCACTGTTAATCTCTTGCTTTCTACACACATTTTTTTCTAACCTGACATGCGAGCTACATTGTTAATCTATCCATTGCATGAATATATTTAACATTCAGCATTTGGTAAAGGCAGGATTTTTCAAAACATTTTCGGAAGGTGACTGAAGGACAGTTTGTCTGGCACATTCATGATGGGCCAATCAGAGTGACAAGACAAAATGATGTTGTACACATGCGCTACTTTTGAGTAGACAGGCAACAGCTGCCATAGACTGTTAAAAATGAATGCCAATGCAAGTCGAGAGGCGTACAAAAACGTCTTCTCTACCAACACAAGCTTTTGGCGTGGCTCTTTGCTCTCAGTAAAAAAATCTTTTCCATCATGAAGAGCTTTTAATGATGTTTTTACTCTTAATTTTACACAGAAAAGTGGTCCAGTTCTGGTAAACTGGTGCTATACTACAGCTACATCCAAGCTATCAGCGCAGCGGAGGCAGTCATACAAAGCGGCTTCGAGTACAACTAGCTACCACCTTGTTCTCCTCTTGTTGGTCGGAAAGGTGTCCGGCACAAACATTTTAGATTCGAGCCTTTCAAGATGGATTCACCAAGTGACAGAGATGGAATCTGGCAAACCTATCTGCTTTGGAAGGTTACCTTTTCTCTACTTTAAACCCATTTTTTTAACAACTTTTTCTGCCTTTTTAACCACATTTGACCCAATTTTTGCTACAGTCAGCCTGTGTTTTACCTCTTTTAATGCATTTTTGCCCATTTTTACCCATTTAAGCCAGTATTAATTTGATTTCATAACCCTATCTGCCTAGTTTTGCCAATTTTTACTCATTTTTGACATCTTTTTAATGCATTTTCATCACTTTAAATCACCCATTTTAAATCACCTTTAACCCATTTTGTCCCTTTCAACCATTCTTGCCTCTTTAAACCAATTTTGGCCACTATTTAGCCCTATTTTACCGCTTTTTGACCTATTTTTGCATTTTTGTCACTCTATGAACCCTTCCCACCGTTCTGCCCATTTTTTCCCCAATTAAAACCTACAGTTGCAACTTTTAACCCTATTTCATCCCATTTTTCTGCCCAGTTTAGCCACTTTGTATCAATTTTTGGCACTTTTATAAAACCTTTCCACCACCTTTCTTTCCAGTTTTGGCAAATTTAAATTCTGTTTTGAGCAATGGGAGTTATATTTTAAAGAAGACTAAAACATAAATTACTAAAATTATTTGTTGACCTTCATTGGACCCCAGTTTGACTAGGCCATAGAAAGCTACTATTAATCCCCTTGTTTAATAGGGGCAGCCTTGTTTACATGAAAGAGAAAAAAAATATTCTCAGATAATGATCTGGATGTTCTCATTCACTGTTGCGGACACACACCAGCACACCTTTGCACCACGCTGAAGTAATGAAATACACGTCACAGTTTAACCGTAATGGATTGCATGCTGGCTAAGGTGCTTTGCCATGTAACTTGTAAATGAAAAAGGTGTTCTGAAATAGTGCAATCACGTGTCAGGCAGCAAACATCAGCCATGCTCGTAATGTTCATCTGTTGAGTTGTATCAATTTAAGGCGGACAGTTCTAGAAGCTGATTTAAAGAAAAGCTTTATAATTCAGCAGAAGATGTGAACTGTTTGACAAACTCTGATCTGTTTTCTTGGTCAAACAGGAGAGGAAATGATGGCTTTGTTGTAGTGTTGCAGTAAAAGGAATAATAAAAAGAATGATTAAAAAAATCTGCATAATTAGCCATCTGCTAAATTATTATTTTATAAACTGGTATCAGCACTGGCCCTGATTGTGACATGTGTGCATCCTATAAGGTATTAGAAAACTTTTAACAAATTCCATCATTAAATACAAAATATTACGAAGAACAAATCAAAACAGAAAACTATCAAACCAATCAATCAATCAAAAACAATGTCCAGAGTAACTTTCAAGATTTCATAATCCAGGTCTTGACTAGATGTTATTTATGGTAAACTAATCATTATGGTGCTCTTGTTTAAGAAGTTAGACAAAAATAAAGTTGGTGAGTTTAGGTCATTTGGCTCCTGTAGCTGCAGTCCTCGACACACTGGTTGTAGGTTTAAATCCCAATCATAGTGCATGTTTGGTGCACGCCTTTCTGCACACTCTCTCCCCATATTTCCAGTCTCTTCTGTTGTCCTGTTTACTAAAGGCAAAACCCCCCAAAATAATCCTGAAAAAAGGCACATTTTAAACACATTATACTGATTATTTAAATTTACTTATCAAAGCAGCATCAGGTCCCCATAAATCCAAGTACCTACACCCTTTCCTTCTTTTGACAAACCTAACATATGTAACATTTTCCTTATCTTGTTCTGTATTTTTTCTACCCTAACACTGAGCTCCAGATTACCTTGTGTTTGTCCAACTGTAAATCAGCATCATAGTCTGAAGTTATCGGGTGAGTTAATAGGCAGTATTTATTGGCTGTGTGCAGCTCTACGGGTCCACAGGAATTCCACAGAGTTACCCAAAGTATGACTTACTGCCTATTACTACCTACACACCGACACATGAGCGTTCGCACATGATATGAATGTAGGTGAAGTCACACATGAGCCCACGCAGAGAGCTATTAATTTTTACACTGTTTACCATTCCTGTAAAGGCCTAATCATTTGATTTACAGGCTCCTTCACTCTCTATGTATTTAAGCTTTCTGCTTTTGTATTGGATTCAGGTTTCTGTTACATTTTTCTTTGTTTTTATGGGCTAATTTAGAACCAGTGAGCTGCCTTCTATTAAGGCTTCAACATGTGTTATAAAGTTTGTTTTAATGAAACGTTTTCCTTTCCTTCTGACGACACAAGAACCTTCGGTTATAGAATTGAACCATGGTTCTCTAACTGAAGAGAGTATGTCTTCACTCCGTTACATATTCCATATGTACGGGCCTGACCCACAGGTGACATCATGAATTAACTTTAAAACAATCCACCTGTGGTGCCTGATGACAGCATTAGAGCAGCTGTATTCCTCACTGTCACTGATAAAAATTGTAATGAATCCCTGAGTGGACTGAAGAGACAGCCTGCACCATGGTTAAATTCTGTAATTAAACATTCTTTATCATATGTCTCTGCTCTGTAAGACACCCCCCATGGGGCATGGAGGCATGGCAGCACCAGCCTCATAAGATAAGGTGAACCATGTATTCTTCAAATGAGACATCACCACCACAAGGAATGGCTACTACTTTCTACTTTCAAACACCTTAAATACACACGAACACCAACCACAACTCTTGTGGAATCAAAATGATCAGTGACAGAAGCATACTGTTGTCAGCCACCACAGGTGATTGTCTTAAAGTTGATTATCCATAACATCACCTGCCCCCTTGGGTCAGGCCCCTTTGATATGGAATATTGAGTGGAGAGATAGTAGTCGATAGGATAGAGAACTATTTGGTGTTCTATATAGATAATAACTTTAGCGGAGTTAATGTCACTTTAAAACTTCAATAGTTAATGTATATCAACAGCTTACCATTTTTGTTTGAGCCATAGTTGCAATTTTAATCTGAGTTCACACATTGAGAAATGTATTTGACAAGTTGTAACTGTATGTGGGTGTATTAAATAGACTTCTCTAATTAAATTCTTTCATGCAGTTAGCCTCAGTTTTGCGTTTTTAGGCTGGATAAATGTCCCCCCCAGAACTTGATAATAAAATTGTCATCGATATTCAGGTTTTTTAGATTGCAGTTTTATGATTTAACATGATCATGTTGTTATGTCTTACCTGTTTGTTCTGGTAACCAAGAAAACACTAGGAAACACTGAAATGATACAACCCTGCACAACCCTGATCTGCTTTTGGGTCTTAATCTTTGCACATAATCACACAAACACCAAACAATACTTCTCATTGTCATTCTCAAGGTCAACAAAGACCCATTGCTCTTCTGTGTTTCACCTGCGTAAAAGCTCTGCTCTGTGGGGAGATGGCCATCTGTTGACTGATATCATCCTTATTTTGGAAAGATCGGCTTCCTTAACGCCACACCTCTCACAATACAACTCTGTCTTTTCCCTGATGGGCCATCTCTACAGTGATAGTTTCCTAGCAACTGCAGAGAAAACATCCTCTCTCTCTGATTTTAAAGCGTGGTGACCCCAGGGATAAAGTTGTAAGCATGTGCACAAACATAGAGGTGTGTTGTTGATGCATTGAGTGCTCAATGCAAAATACAACCTGGTGTTATCCTGAGAGAAAGGTTAGACCACAGACCAGGGGTCATCAAGTACATTTGCACAAAGGCTAGATTTAGTCTTAAGAGGGACTCTCATGGCCGGACTTTCAAATATTAAAAAAACATTTTGGTCTGATTAACATATTATTGTATTAATATTTGTATTTTCTTTCAAAATGCAGGAAATTTTTAGGAATTACCAGTGAGATCTATCCCTATTTTCTATAATGCAGCAGGCCACATGGAGACAGGCCTGCTCACAGCATTGCTGAAAATCCCAGAAACTAGTCCCTCTCCAATTGTGATTTAGAACCAATATTAACCCTTTTTAACCCCTTTTCAATACTTCATTTGGCCATGTCTGCAACATTTTTTGCCACTCTTAACACATTTTGATCATTTGTGCCACTTTTTACCCATTTTGCCACTATATTCAACCCCTATTTGCAACCTTCCTGTCAATTATTGCCCCTGTGAGCCACTCTAACCTCTTTTCACTACTTTGCCAAGATATTTTTGCCTCTCTAACCCAACTTTAAAACCACTTTTCTTGCATGTTTGATCCCTTTATGCCTCTCTTACATCAATTTTTGCCACTTGTCATCTATTTTTGCCACCTTTTGTCCCCTTTTCAATACATTTTTTGCTGAGTTTTTGCCACTTTTAACCAATTTTTTGATACTTTTTTCTCCTTAACCAATTTTGTCCACATTTTAACCATTTTTCACCCCTTTTCCTGCTAATTGTTGTCCCTTTGTGCCATTCCTACTCATTTTGACACTTATCACCCATTTTTGCCACTCTCTAACCCTTTTTCACCACTTAATCTGGCCATTTTTGCAACATTTCTATCAGTCTTAACCCATTTTTTTTTCAAAATTTTTAAAAATAATGGCTGACAAGTGAATTTCCGTAAAAACAGAACAAATGTTAGCCATTCTAAAACTATTTAAATATTAATTGTTTGGGGTGGATTTACAGCTTCAGTCATTTAAGCCAAAACTCTTAAAATCACAACATCTTCTTTTCCTCCTTTTCTGAATTTAATGATCTTCTGGGGGCCGGATAGGAAGTTTCTGGGGGCCTGGTATGGCCCTCGGGCTGCTAGTTGATGATCAGTGCTATAGACTGTAGCTACAGTAGGTGGTGGTGTCACAGGTCTGCAAATCCACCAGGAAAAGAAGAAGACACAATCATTCAAGGTCAGCATTTTTTTTGCTCCATGCAGATAACAAAGTCCATCTTGTGGCCTACTATTCATGATTTAATTGTTTCTGAGATGCCAATAATGACCCTCTTCCAACTTTAGACTGCCCAATAGATCTATACTGTGCATCTCAGAGTAGGAACTTGATCGATACAGGGTTTTGTTGAAGACACAGGAAATGTTTTTAATACTGCCCTAACTTGCTGTCGAGTACCCTGTTCTCAGGTATGGTTGTATTCACATCTTCTGCAAACAAGGCCTGAGACCACTTCTACAAGCGGACTCAGGTATGGTGCCCAAGTGCGGCTCACTTGTGTTCACACCAATCAAAGCAACCGAAATCTGGGGTCAAATGTGCACCGATCTGAGCCCATGTTTCTAATGTGAAACATCCCTAAGTACAGCAAAAAATCTAATCCACAAATACAATTTTAAGAAATGATCACTGAGATTTAAGTTCAGGTATTGTATGGCTTATGGCTACCTAAAATGATATATTGACCTAACTTCACAGGACAGTTTTAATTTTTCTTATTTGCAGATTTAGTCTCTTTGGCACACTTAAAAAAAAAACACATTCTAAATTTTCTACAGTGTTCATTTATGCCTTCTGAGTGGTTTCTTTTCTAAAGCAATGAAAGCTTTGATTCATGTCCACTGTAGCATTTACAGACATTTCAAGCTATCAAAACTACAAAAAACAAAACAAAATTTCTCAAAAACAAAATATAATTGATTACAAATGAGAGCCATGACATTTATAGGTGCAACTAGTGCCTACTCCCATTTGCATCACATTTACGTCACTTCTGGCTGAATAATAACTTACGAAAACTAAACAGACCATCAGAGAGCTGTTTAAAAAAAGGTCTGATAGACTTCTCTGGGACAGAAAAACTGATTAGGTCATTTAATAGCAGGACAACATGCTGCTGAACAGCTGTTACTCTGCATTTATTCATACTTCAGAGGGGAAACAGGGAAAAAAACCTAAGTAACAGGTAGAAATGCTTGCATCAGCTCTCATTAAAGCAGACAACAGGTAATACATACAAACAAACACAAACTGTCATCTCATGTGCATTCAAAAGACTGATGGGCACTACTTGCACCTGCACATGCCTGTTTAACTTACCCATGAAGGTTCAAACATGCAGACATGCCTGGTTGTTTGCAGCATGTCTGCAGATGCTGAACGCAGCACTGTTGTTTACATCTACAAACAATTATAAGTTGATTAGTCTTAGAGAGGAGCTGTAATATTATGTGCAACTATAATCATTTGGTGTGTTTCATATTTCTCTATGTGCTGCTGTCTTCCTGGATAGTGCCTGAGCCAGCATTATAACTAAACTTCATCTTTTTCCCTCTAAAAACCTGATTTTGAGTGCTTTATCCTGTGCAGCATGGAAGTACGTTTGGAAACTGCAGCAGCATCCTTTCAAACTAAAAACCTTAAAAGATAGCAGAGTTTTTAAAATGTTTTTGGTTGGTCTAAACACAGCTTCAAAGGCTTCTCCATCCTGCCAAGTATAAACTTCCGCAGTAAACAGCGAGAGTCACATTTCTCATCATCTGAGACGACAGGATGGAAGACGAGACCGAGAAGCATGAACTAACCTGCGTGTGTGCTGTAGGTAAGGCCGTGTGCCCATGAGACATCTGGAATCAGCAGTTTCCTGGATCCATCCTTTGGCGTGGCCGTCATGGAGCTTTTTCGACCTCCCACTGTGAAAGATGTAAGAGAGTTGGCACATTACTGTAAACTCAGTCTCATCCATGTGTACTGTAATTTCAGTCCCTTACTTTTAGACCATCCAGAATGTTACTCAAACATACCTGGTATCTTTTTGATGGCAATCTCCTTGTTCAAGGAGCCAAACCGGACAAGTCTCTACTAAAGGTGCAGGTTAAATGTCAGCAGGCAGTGTTAGGTTTGTTCTGAGGACCTCTATGAGTTAGGTCAGTCACTTTAAAGAGGGTAGTGGTGCAATCACTTATTTCCTCTACATATTTTTGCTTAATTGACATTACTTTATAGAAATCTGTTTTCACTTTGACATTTAAGAGTTTTTTTTTTACAATTTTTTTTTGTCAAAAAAGCCAAATTATATTGACTGTGATGGATTCATAAAATCATGAAAAGAATTTAACACCCAAGGGGATTAATACTTTTTATAGTCACTGTAAAATATAACAAGGATAATATGTGTTGAAATGTGCAAGAAAAATATCTGACACTTTGAAATGCGGCTCCTGTCTTAGTCTTCAGTCTTTTAGTTTCTTTTTTTTTGTTCCTTTTGTCTGTTTGTCTTATTCTCCCCCTCCTTCTGCCATTCACTTTCTACTCAGCATATTTATTTTATTCAACTTAAACCCATTAGTTTTGGTGACAGTGTTTGCCTCCAGGCTTTGTTGCTGTTGACATTGTTGTTTTTCCAATCCCTCAGTTAATCCATTGTATATTTAACCTATTGTGTAAATGTTTTGTTTTTATTCTCTAGGACAGCACAATATATTGCCATTTCATCACTATCGCAATTTATTGTGCATCCACCTCAAACACATGGCAAAAGTTTAAACTTGCACTGATTAACAAATAATTCAGTCTAAACAGGCAACAGTTTCTCACTCAGTATTCAAAGCTTTCAGTGATGTGTTGCAGAGGCTTAGGGCTGAAAAAGATTAAGTGTCAGCTATTGTTGACCACTATGTGGAGCTGCAACACTGGTATTTTAATTCTCCAACTCTTAAGCTGAGACGTTTACGTCCCAACAACAGCAGATAAAGTTTTGGCCACTGTGAACCCTTTAACAGCCCAGGGGCACAATTTTAGGGTCTATCCCATTTCTACCCCTTAGCCCTCATCTTAGCCCTTCCACTTGGTTTTGCGCGTTAATGTCAGGTGAAGGAGTATTCCAATTCTCTCTTGAATCGAGGGCTAGGACGGAGGGCCAAGGGCTACATAGCCCTTGAAACGACAATATTTAAGGACCACACCTGAAACCAAGGAGTATGATGAATTTCCCACCACACACTGCTTTCACTTGCAAAATGGCGCAACGGACTACGAAGAAGGCACATAAATGTAAATATTTTCATCATTTATAAATGATTATAGAAAATACAACAGTTGTGTTTTCTCACATATTAAATCTTAAGCTACACGGGATGGGGTTCTACTGTTATTTTGGTATGTAAATGTGTAAACCAGGGCTATTAACTGTACAAATATATGGAGAAGATCAACATCGAGATCCATCGGATGAACGAGATGGTCAAAGCTTTATTGTCACCTCTGATAACACACTGTTTATTGGGGCAAGGGGAAGGGGTAGATGAAGGGGAAGGGTTAAGGGGTAGAAATGGGATTGGTCCTAGGACAAGCAAAGTCCTCTGCTTCAGTGGTGTTTATGTACTGATATATCTAGAGTGGTGAGGAATCCTTCCACTACACAGAGAGCAGGATACAGGACAGTTTTTTGTGTATTTTGTTTTTTGGTCAGTAAAGTTCCACTATTAAAATAAAATGAGTGCAAATGAGTAAAAATTTACTAGTCAGGGTAACACTACCTTATGATGGCATGATTATTGTCAGTTGCAACTTTCAACCAGTGTCCTGGGGCAGTAATGTTAGTTCAATGGCCAATGTATTTGGCAACACAATAAATGATGGCAGGATTGGGGGTGTTCAGTGCTAACCTGACACACCAGATGGATTTCTTTCATACATCCATCTGGAAAACCTCGCATAGATGGTGTTTGGGAAACGACAGAGCCTTTGCAAAAGAACTCTGAGGGTGACTGGATTAACGTTCTGTCTGTCACGTCTTCAAGGGCCAATCAGAGCAACAAAACACCTGACGCCGTAGCCCCTTCCGAGGAATAAACTCCATAGAGAGCCGCATAATGCGAATCATGGCGACTGTAGACATGTCAATACAAGACTTTATTTGTTTTTGAAAGGAAAACAGCTCAGTGCTGTTCTTTGTTCTTCTTTTACAGAAGAAGTTTTCATCATTTTGGTGTGGTAAAATAAAGCTTTTGCTTACTGATGCCAGTTTAGGTGCCAGTGAAGAAAAATTCTCTTCTGGATTCAGGAGAGAGTGTTGTATCTTGAAAAACAGCAGATAAACATAAAAACTGTGGGTTAAAGCTCAAATGCACTGTTTAATTTTTGTGCATTTACCACTTTTTCTACCATTATCAAAATACTAATACTGTGTCATAGTTTAGAGGCCTTACATACACACTAGTGACACCTTATTCCTCTGTAAAGGTCACAGTTTTCTGTCATTGTGTCATCTGTTTTTTGTTTTGACATTCTTCATATTTCACACATGTACGTAAGCGTTCTGGCCTCTTTGATCATGTTTCCATGATATTTCATGCTCTTTATAAATGCGTTTATCCTCCTGCAGCTTTTTGTTTACTGCTGCTGCTTCATTAACATTCAGAGTCAGTGATGTTTCAGCGCTGGCAGCCGTGTAATCAAACCAGATTATGATGTGAACTTTAATGGAGAGGTACTTCATGAGCCATTTGTTTATATTACCTCAACACCGACAAAAGCATAAACTTGGCCCGCAAGATTCCCTGAACTAATTGGACCAAATGTTCCCTTCGGCAAGACATTTCTGGATTAGTAGAGCCTCTAGGGGAAAACTATGACATACTCTTGGATGTACGTTATTTGTGTTTCTCTAATTGGGAATAAATCTGGTCAAAATCTTTAAACGTGTACCCACCCTGCCGCTTGAACCCTTAAGTGCTAACATCTGTGTGTAATCTGTTATTGTTTCTTTGATGGCAATAATCAGGGGAACGATGAAATCAGAGGAGAAGAAGCAGGGAAAACCAGACAAAAGGCATAAAAGACAAGAAAAATGGGGGAATTTAAGAAAGGTTTAAAGAGAAATAGAGTGGGGTAATGAGAAAATAAAATACCTAAATGCAGATTGATTATATGAAAAAGAGAGAAGAGAAAACAAAGGAAATGAGTTTGTGTGTTACACCATTTATTTCCTTCCATGTAGTTTAGGAACCCAATATCTAAAGAGTATTTTTCTTTAATGGCAGCAATCAGTCTCACATAAGAAAAACACAGCGAAAACCCTTCAACAGGGTTCCTACACTCTTCTGAAAATCAGTTTTAAGACTTTTAAAGACCTTTTCACACCCTGAGATGAGAGAAATGAATTCAACATTTTTCACAGCAAAAGGTCAAAAATAAAAGGCATGGTAGATTTCTGGGTACACTGGACCAGGGCTGATTTTTCTGATTTGATATACTACTATGAAATATTCAATGACAAATACATTTTTTTGCACATAAACGCCCAAATCTGATGATTTCTGGCACATTTAATGCTTCTGTCCTATCAATATACAGTATAGTGGTATTTATCATTACACATTTTTTTGCAGGTGTGATGAGCTGAATTTTAAATAGATTGATCACACTGTGTTCAAAATTATTATGTGTTTCCTTGTATTGTTTATTTTCTCCTAAATAGTCTATATAATTGGCAGTTAATAGGATTTTTCATTCCCCACCATTTCTATTGAAATCTGGATTCTATTGACAAAATCACCAATGATGACAATTGATTTTTTTTTTTGCAAAATAACTTAAAATGCAGGGTTCCACATTATTAAACAACATAAAGATTCAAAACTCTCAATAGTTTCTAAAGGATTGAAAACAGGAATCTGTTGTAATTTTTTTGTATTAGCAGGTAATTTTTCTCAAATCAAAGCTAATTCAATCAAAAACATCTTCAAGATCAAGTTCCATATTAACATTCTTTGATGTCACCTTAACAACTCCGCTATCCATTGAACTTGTAAGTTCATGTATAGTTTCTGCCTGTATTTCCTTTCAGGATGCCAGAATTGCCGCTCAGAGCTGCTGTTTGGAGGTAAACTGCCGTCCACCCTCATCTTAGTAGGGTTGAGGTCAGGGGATGATGGTCGTCACACCATGATGTTTTCTCTCTTTATTCCCATAGCAGCCGAGGCCTCAGTGGGTTTTTTTGCAGCATGGGATGGTGCGTTGTCTTACATGCAAATGATTTTACTCCAGAATGCACAGTTCTTCTTTTTATACCATGGCAGGAATTGGGCAGTTAGGGACTCCACAAATTTCGCAGAGGTCATTTCGACACCTTCAGGCACCTTAAAGGGGCTTACCGAGTCACGTCCTATGATTCCAGCCCAAAACATGACTCCACCACCTCCATACTGACGTTGCAGCCTTGTTGGGCCATGGTGGCCATCCACCAACCACCCAGAACTCCATCCATCTGGACCATCCAGTGTAGCACAGCATTCACCAGTAAATAAAACTGTTTGAAAATTGGTCTTCATGTATTTCTGAGACCACTGCAATCATTTCACCTTGTGTGCATTGGCTAAGGGTGGCTGACACACAGCTTTACGCACATCAGAAAGCCTCTGGGGGATCCTGCATTCAGAGGTTCTTGAGACTCCAGGGGCACCAGCAGCCTCAAATACCTGTTTGCTACTTATCAGCGGATTTTTTTACAGTTTATGTCTTAATACAGAGAATTTAAACTTTCCCTAATACGCCTTTATCTGAACAAACCCATCTACACTCTTAATCACACACAAATTTGATCACAACACAATGATCTCTGTGAAATATCCAGCGTTTTCAAACCTTTTGGAAGATGCTGCAGTATTTTACACCTTTCATCTGCAGAAAGAATTTTCTTTTTCCTTATATTGCATGAAATTTGTGACTTGCTTAATAATATGGAAAAACTTCTTTAAGTAGTTTCCCTTTAACTCAGCTCATCTGGCAAACTAATGACCAATCCTGTATGAGACTGATGTCAGTGATGGAAACTGACAGGTGAAGCAGCACAACTGAAAACTGAAACTGAAAAACTGTAATAAAATGTAATATTTGGTTAATTGGGATCACATTTGCATAATAATTTGAAACACAGTGTATTTATAAGCAGAATAATGCCCTTATTTAAATAAGCCTGTGTGCTTCATATTTTAATTATTCAAAGTAATGTAAAAGAACCGTTCATCTTCTGCTCATCTAGGGCTGAGGTGTGGAGGCAGCAGGTAAGCATGTCAATCCATGCATTTCTCTCCCCAGCAACTTTTTCCAGCTCCTCCTGGTCAGGTGCTCCAATGCCTAAAGAGATATAAAATCCAGCCAGCCAGCTCCGGGTCTGGCCTGAGGGTTTCTTCCTTGTGAGAAACACCACTGGACCTGGAAATTTTACCCTGAAAAGTTAAGGCTCATTTATTTGTTTGAACTCCTATACTTACAAACAAGGATGGCATTTTCTGTCTGTTACTCCACATTCATTTTGTCCTTATTTCTGCATGTTCTCTCAAAGCTTATGCAGACTAAACATTGGAATACCACAGACAATCATGGCAGCAGTGTCGAGCAATTTAGCTGACAGTTCAAACCAGAGCAGTTAAATACAATGAAAAATATTCATTTGAAAATTGGTGCAACATTACTCAAACTTTGCGAGGAAATACAGTTGATTACTTTGTGAGTTAGAAACTTCAAACATGTATACGATGTTAGCTGAGAATGAGACAGACTACAACACTACAGCTGTATGGAGGACGGACGCAGCAGCAACAAAGGAGTTGTGGTGGTCCATGTCAGACAGTGGCTGCTGGAGGAATAATTTTTTAACATCCATCCCAACATAATAGAAGCACGTAGTATGTTGGCAGATCGTTCAAACCATCAGCCAGCTTCCCTCATCATTATCTTTACTACCTTAGGTCAAGTGGCAGAAGTTGAAAGTCAATATGCAGTTACAAATTACCTATTTTTAAGTGTAAAAAATACACAAAAGTCTGTAAGAACTCTTCATCCTTTGCAGGATGTGACACTACTGCTCTTTTACCATTGTTGTTTTGACCATATGCAAGGTCCTGCCTTCTTTTGGTTTTGATTGGTTTTGAAAGGTTCAGCAACAATAAACAGCTGACACAAGAGTACTTTTGCACTCAGAAAACGGAGCTGAAAACACTTGAATACATTGGTTTTGTATTAAAAATAGCTGCACACAAGCCTTAATAGAGTATTTACAAGCTGAGAGATGAGTGGAAAAGTCTGAAAGTCAACATGTTCTTCTCCATCTGATCCTCAAAGACAGAATGAGGTCAGGCAGCTGTAACTTCTCTACAGATTTTGGTTTTTGTGTATAGACTGATCAGTTCTTTGATATACGTGATCATCTCAGAGATACTGCTGTAAACTCAAAGCTTAAGTACCTGTATTTGTGTAAACTCATCTGCAGGGTGGTCAGAGAACTCCCTGCAGCTTGTATCAGATGTTTGATAAATAGAGAGGTATGTCTGTTATTTCATTGGCCTTGCACTGCATGATTAAATGTGTTTTGTTTCACATTAATTTCTCTTCCTTGTGAGTCTGTCTTTTTCTGCCTTCAGTACTGCTCTCACTGGAAGAGAAGTCTGCACAATGCAGAGAAAAAGTCCATAAAATAGCAACATTCAGACACACTGGCCCTCTAGAGGCAAAGATAAAAGCTGTTTCCACCAAACTGTCAGGTTCAGATCAGTTCTGTGTGCCACACAATAATTTGTACTTCCACTGTCAGAATCTGGGTACCAAAAAACTGATGTGTGCTGTCAGACCTTTCTTTGGCAACTTTCTTTTGAGGTACTCGCAGAGAAGTACCATATTTGAAAACCAGGGCTTATGCCTGACTGATACTGATGTTTAGAAGAACAATTAAGCTAATCCCTTTTGCTCATACAGATGATTTTTTTTCATCACGTCTTTTGGTGCAAGACTCTTAATATGCCAGCATTTTCTCTCATAATTGACCATAAAACAGATCAATGGTTGTCCAGTATGTGACTTTCTCTGCCTAGAAGAAAGTTTCTTGTTTGATTCAGTGGTTAGGTATACCAGCATTGACCGTCTGAGACCAAAGTTGTATACAAGAAGAGACGGGTTACAAAAAGTTCAATAACTGAACCATAAATCTTTGCCACTTTGTTCTTCTCTCTTGCAGCCTGCCATTGAGCCATTCTAACGATGCTTTCATGCCTAACTAACCCTTACAGAAGCTTTTCTAGCAAGCCTGGAGATTTTCTGGGATACATTTTGAATAGTTTCTGCCGCAACCCACAATATTGCTTTCCCACAATGATTTGTGACGGGCTTTGAGAACCAATCGTTATGTAACACTTCGCCAAACTACATGTCATCACACTTAGCTCATGCAGGCCTGTGATGTGGCCCTCTGTGTCACTGCAGACGGGAACTGCTTTGAATAATGACGCCAATACAAAAAATGCAATGATTATGTTTTTGTTGAAATGTGAATATTGTAAAGACCTTTTGTCACAGAATGTTTTTTTTTTTTTTAACTTCTTGGTCCCAAAGAGATGGGAGACCAAGTTTATGAAAAAAAAACGTCTTAGTCATTATTGCTTACTGTTTGTCAAGCATAAAGATTTTTGAGTTTTCATTTCCATTTAGTTTTTCCTTGTGTCTTTTTAGTCCTATAACTTAAAAAAAAAGTCCTCAGGTGATGTAACTGCAGCATATTCTTAAAGCCCAGGTTGTCCTGGAAAAAAAGATATTCAGAGCTTGACAGTTCAGAAAAGCTTGTTCTACAAGCTTTTTAGATAATAAGTCCAGGCGAGACAAAATTGTTAAAAAAATAGCTTTGGGCTCAGAGGGTTAAATTGACTGTCAGGCTGCAAGACAATGTTAAACTACATACTACATCTATCAGAAAAGCATGGTTTTTCAGTCTGATGAATAACTGGCCTGCCTGCAGTCCAGACCATTCCCAAACAGAAAATGTTTGCCGAACCATAAAACCAAACATCTGGCAGAGAAGGTCCAGTACTGTTGGGCAGCAAAAATCCAACATGAGACAAGAAAGGGACAACATTCCTCTCCTTAAACTCCAGCAACTGGGCTGCTTACTTCCAAGAATTTTACGGGGGGTTGTTTAAAGAATAGGGGATGTTATACCGTGTTGAATAGGGTTTGTTTCAACTTTTTAGAGGTATATTGCTGCCATCAAATTCAAAATGAGCCAGCGTCCCAACTTTTTGGAATTGGGGTTGTAAGTCTAATATGGTATTGCTAAGATTAAAATGACAAATCAATTCAAGACACCAAGTTATGAGATGTAGTGTTGTGTCATTTGCCAACAGGTCAGTTCTATGACCTGGGTCTTCCATGTGAAAGACAGGTTTCCTTTAAAACTTTTTTGGTTTGTTGAACAGACATAAAAAGGCCAAACTTTTACCAAATAAAGAGTTGTTTGGGAGCTGAAAGAGTAATTCTGATTGCTGAGCTGAGCCAAATAATCCAGAATTCCCAGCACTTTGAGGAAAGCTGGGCAAGACACTAAGCAAAATCAGGGTTTCATGTACGAAACGGTGCCTATGGGTTCTGAACCAAAGCAGAATGCTGCATGCACCATAAGTGCTGGTGATGGCAGTATGGATAATTATTGCAGACCTCATTGTATGCAGTCTAGAGATGGAAACATACATGGAACAATAATGAGAGAAAGTGAATGGATTACATTGATATTATTTTACAGGTCTTCTGCAGCTTGAATGAGAGAAAATGTAGAACAGACCAAAGAGGATGATAAAATCAAGTCAAAGGGGGAGATACATGTGCTTTATATGAATGAGCATGTACAGAAAATCATACAATGTGTGTATGTGTGTGGTGTGTTAGTAGGTGGTATGCGTATGGGCTTTCAGTTTGACTTTTCATTATTTAAAATGGATGTAAAGCAGAAACATTCCCTTCCTATGTGGTCTGTATCACTCAACACACTGAAAATGAGACCTAACTTCATGTCTACATTTTTAGAACATGAATGTGTGTGAGGATGTGTTAGTACACGTGCTTTGACTAAAATATGTTTGGGAATCTGCACTGACGTTTGTTTATGTGTATGAGATATGTCTGAATGAGCGTGCATGCATTATGTAGCTGGAGGCTTATATTGTTCATGTGAGTGTGTGCATGCCCCATTCTGTATGTTTGAAGAGATACAGAATGTCGATAAAGCTTTGAAATCCAGCCAAAAAAAATCAAGGGGGAAAAATCCTCGGTTTCTTTTAAATAAATTCAGCCGTGATGAAAACATCATTAGTCATTCAGACATCAGTGAACATTAAATCTTAGTCTGGGAGGGGCGGGCACAGGAGCCATCATTCTTTTAAACATTTTTCCTGAGCTAATGTTATGACAACAGCTGAGTTTTTCACATATTTTTAATGCCACAAAGAGTTTTAAATTATCCAACTGGGGGGAAATAATCAGTTGGACTGAGTTTTTGACAGAATGCCAACAGGTACAACAGCAACCTCTAATCCTGCCTGTTCAGCTTTCCTACTTCAGCTCTCCTCCATCTTCTTGATTGCTTTCTAGCATTATTATCTTTCAGTTGGTGTTTTTAAATGCTTATTTTACAACCCTAATTCCAAAAATGTTGGGGCGCTGTGTAAAATGTAAAAAAAGAGAACGCAATGATTTTCAAATTTCTTAAACTAATATTTTATTTACAACAGAACAACATACCAGATGTTAAAACTGAGACATTTTACCAGTTCAGGAAAATGTTAGCTCATTTTGAATTTGATGGCAGCAACACATCTCAAAAAAGTAGGAACGGGGCTGTTTACAGTTATGAAACATCTCCTCGTCTTTTAACAACAGTCTGTAAATGTTTGGGTAGTGAGTACACTATCACTGGAGTTTTGGGAGAGGAATGTTGTCCTATTCTTGTCTAATGTAGGATTCTAGCTCCTCAACAGTACCAGGTCTCCTTTGCTGGATTTTTTGTTTTTATAAAAAGTCTGGACAGCAGTCAAGCCAGTTCAGCTGCCAGACTCTTCTACTGCAAAGCCATGCTATTGTGATGGTTGTAGCATGTGGTTTAGCATTGCCTTGATGAAATATACAAGGCCTTCCCTTAAAGAGACATTGTCTAGATGAGAGCAGATGCTGCTGTAGAGCCTCTTTAATACTTTTCAGCATTGATAGTGCCTTTCCAGATGTATAAGCTGCCCACACCATAGGCACTAATGCAACCCCATACCATCAGGGATGCAGGCTTTTGCACTGTGAGCTGATAAGCTGGATGGTCCCTTTCCTCTTTAGTCCGCAGGACATGGTGCCCATGGTTTCCTTAAAGAATTTCAAATTTCGATTGATCTGACCACAGAATAGTTTTCCATTTGTCCTCAGTCCATTTTAGATAGGCTTTGGCCCAGAGGGATGGTGACATTTCTGGATCGTGTTCATATGGCTTCATCTTTGCATGACATAACTTTTACTTGCATTTGTGGATGGCATTGTAAACCATGTTGACAGACAATGATTTCTGAGCCTGTGTAGAGATTTCCAGCACAGAATCATGGCTGTTTTTAATGCATTGCAACCTGAGGGCCCAAAGATCATGAGCATCCAATATAGACCCTCTGCCTTGTCCCTTGTGCACAGAAAATTCTCCAGATTTTCTGAATCTTTTAATGATGTTATGCACTGCAGATGGTTGAATCCAAAATCTTCACAATTTTATGTTGAGGAACATTTTTCTGACATTGTTCCACAATTTTTAGACACTGTTTTTTTGCAGATTGGTGAACCTTTGTCCACCTTGACTTCTGAATCTGCCTCTCTAAAATACTCCTTTAATATCCAGTCATATTACTGACCTTTTTGCTTATTAGTTGCAAAATTCTTCTCTAGCTATTTTTCATCAGTAACACTTTTTCCAGCTTTTTGTTGCCCTGTCCCTACTTTTTTTTAGATTTGCTGCTGCCATCAAATTCAAAATGAGCTAATATTTTTTGTGAAACGTTATAAAGTCTAGGTTTCAACATCTGCTATGTCATTGATGTTCAGTGTTTCTCATACATTCATTTATTTGTGGTGGACCGCCACATATTAATTAGGCCCGCCACAAATAGACCTGTTACCTGTTCGCCCTCGCTCTGTGAATGTAGCGTGTCGTTAAAATGACTATATTGCGAATTTTCAAGTATAAATTATGTGGAAGTTTTGAGCCGCCAGTGTGCATTTCTCTTCAGGGTTTAGCTTCTCCCATTGTCCCTGAATGCATCTCTCACAGCAGAGAGCTCACTCTCTCTCCTGCGCCTGCGCCCATCCAGAAAACTCCTCTGCACATCAGCGGCGAGGAGCAAGGGAGAGGAAGGTAAATGCAGCAGCGCGGCTAGTTAGCGGGGAGCTAGCTTTTGAGACAGCAACAAACAGCGCTGGATCTGCAGCGTCGAGCAGTCATTCACCTTTGAAAAGCAAGAGGTCTAACTCCCGTGGTATTTGTTCAAATACACCGCAAGATGACTCCGAGATAACGGCGGCAATAACACAACACGTCACTAAAGACATGAGCCCAGTGTTGTTGAAAAGCCAGGATTTGAATATCTCATAAAGACACTTAACCCAGAATACGAGGTTTGCCTGGATGCATTTTGCTGAAAACTCCCTGCCAGAGTCATACATGTCAGAGAGAAAACAGCCCAGCAGCGGACAAATGTGATCCACATCTCCACAACAATGGAGAGTTATCTCAGCCTAACAGTTCAAAACACCGACAACGAGGAGTTAAAATGTTCCTGCCTCCAGACAAGCTTTTTCCCCCATGATCACACAGGACAGATTCTTGAATAAGGTCTAAAGACACTCTCATCTCATGAACTTGTCAGAAACTGGTCCAGCGTTCATCAGCACAGATAGTGGACTAATATAATCACAGCTGTGAGCCTGAATAGTGGACTAGACTGCAGGGTTTTGGTCTTCATGCATAATTGGTGAGTTTTGTGTAGGTTTACGTCACCCTTAATGAGGAAAATAATCATTTTATAATGACTTTCCATACACTGTAAAAGACCAAGTATTTCATGATTTATGTATTTTTGACTTATTAGTAAAAGATTGAATGAAGTCCTTTTCAAAATAAGACTGCTAAATTTGACTTTATATTGATATTTACTTTTTGCACACAATTTTATTAAAAATCCAATAGAACAGTCTATTTTTAATCACCGAACTCATGCTACTTGCGGCTGAATTAAATACAGCGGCTGAGAGGCCATTTCAAAATATCGTGATATATATCGTGTATCAGGATATAGCAAAAATATCCCCCCCACCACAAATAGATTCCGGACCTGTGGGAAACACTGATGTTTGTGAATTGTGAATAAAATATTGGTTCATGAGATTTGCTAATCATTGCTTTCTGTTTTTATTTACATTTTACAGAGCATCCCAACTATTTTGGAGTTTTCCTTTTTTCCAGTATCTACCAACCATCTTTTAAATTTCCTTTTGCTCTCTATTCTAGCTTTGGCACATCAAAGTTGTGTCTCAATTCAGTGGCAGCATTTTGAAGGACCAAAAGTCCACCAGATGTTCAGGCCAATCTGAAGTAGTCGCTGACCTGTGATGTTAGGGATCATCCCAAAGCTCTGAATGGAGGAGCGCGGACTGAACGATGATTGAAACCTAAGGAGCTACAAGCAAGGACTTGTAGAGCATGCTTTGCAGAAGGCTTTTTACTGATAGTCAAACCTCCTTATTAGATCTCTCTCACTGATTGGACACTGCAGCATAATGGATTTCAATGAAACTTTCAAACATCAGCATAGTTACATGAGAAAAAGATCTAAAAATGGATGGTAAATGAACCTTTGAAAAAACTGGATTCCTTGCATCACTAATTTAAAACATTTAAGGCTACACCTTCAGAGTCTGCAATCCCATATGAATCAGTGGTGAATATTGGGGCTGGGTCTGCCATGCACCAGATGAATCTTTTGTTGGCCTAAGAAAGAAGGACAGCCTTCAATGTGCACTATGAAGGATGCCACCCTTACATGGGATCCAGCTTTTTTTCTGTCTTGTCTTCTTTCTCCCTCTCTCCCTCCTCAGTTTTTCTGAATTTTAAACCTGCCCTCCTCCAACTACCTATCTCCATTTGGATAACCATAAAACTGCAATCATTTGTTATTAACTGCAGTCCTTATGATGCTCAATCAAGGAGGGGGAGGAAGACAGAGGGGGATGAATGGAAACACAGAGAATGGATAGTTTAAGAGGAGGGCAGGAAGATGAGGTTAAAATTTCAGAATCAGAGGAAGAGAAAAGAAAAAAAGCGCATTTTGGGAAGATAGATGACACAATGATTTCTCTCGGCTTAAAGATAAGAGATCCAAAATCAGATGCACATAAACTGAAACTAGAAAAGGTAAGTACTATGTCTTATTCAGAGAAAAAAAATACAGAGAATTTTGGGTCAATGAGATAGAAAAAAAGGTATTAAAAAGATGAAAACCTTTTTTGATCCTTCCCAGGCTGTGCTGAAATGCTCTGTAATATGAGGACTTGACTGAGAACACTCCATGTGATTGGTGTAACATTAGCCTCTGTGACCTCCCTGAGCACTTAACAGGGAAATGACCGCCACACTCTGGGTAATTTGTGCCAATTAGCTGCCACGGCAACCACTGATGTAAGGATATCAGCTATCCTTTAATCAGGGTACGGGCATCGTCTCAGGTAATGCTGAGAAATGTGAGAATTTATGACCACATCTTGAGTCATAAGAACACACAGGCTCATTCTCACTTACAAACACATGATTATGCTCTCTGTTACAGTGGACATTCCAATGATGATCTCATTGAGTCAAAACATACCACAAAGTAGGTTTTGTAAAAGAATAAGCAGCTAGTTTATAAATGATGACGGGATTTTTAACTTTTCAGGACATCACATTAAATCACAGAATTTAGAGGAGTATATTTTATTGTTATTATTGCATCAGTTTAACATTGGTAACAGCCAGTATCAGCCTTTTTCAAAAACATTGCCCACAGGCCAAATGTTGTGAAATGAACAGTTATCAGTTACCAGTGTTTATCTGCTGTGTCCAATCAGTTTCATCTGGTCTGATACTGCTGAAAGGGATCCATGATCCACTGATCCAGCACAAGCGGCCTAGGCAGTCAGGCTTTACACCTAAGACGTTTAAGGTAGACTGCGTCCTGGCGCTTACGGTCCTCGTTGAGGGCTTTGGGAAATTCAATAGAGGGCTGCTAGCAGCCTATGTTGACTTCCAGTAGGCATCTGACGTGGTGAGTAGAGATGTCATCTAGAGGATTCTGGAGCTCTGCGGGATCCCGCGTGATGTCTGCCTGATATTCTGGGACAGAAAGTGCTGTCCGCTGAACCTTGGCGTGGTTCGAAACAACTGGGCTTAATGTGAAAGCACCCTAAAATACCCCATACCACTCGCTGGCCAAGCACACCACCAATGCTGTGCCAGCCAAAGGCAGGCCATGCTGGATTGTTTATTGTACAACAGAGATGCTCAGAAAACATGGTGGAAGAGGTTCTGCTGGAAATAATTAACATCCAACGACTGCACTTATGAACTTTCTGTGAGTGCCATCGTTGTATTTAAAATACTGAAAGGCTCTCTTGTCTTCATGTATGCTCCCCCTGGAGACTTCTCCCAGTAATCTGTGGTGTAATTCTGTAACTGTTTATATTCTCTCTTTTTATATCATCCTGTTTTGAGCCATCTTGGTGTAAAGGGATGTTTCTTTGAGCCTTTATTTCCCCCATGTAAGGTTGAAATTCTTTGCTTTGAGTGCGAAGAATCTAGGGAATGATCGTTAAGAGATTTTAAACTTAACTTTCTGTTCAAATGTGACGATGAGATCTGTTGTTCTGTGTTGAGCTACTGAGAACAAAGGTGTTCACTTCTAAAGTCAGAAGTTGGACACTACAGTGTGGTATTATTCACTAATGTTACATAAAGGTTAGTATCCCCATCCGTCATTGGGCTTGAGTTTACCATGTTATGCTCTCATCATGTTTTTGTAGCGATCAGTGTCTTTGAGTTTAAACTGGACATTTTTGGGGGGATTATCTGTCATCGTTTTGGGTTGTTACAATGAACAAACATTTGCATTAAGAAAGCATCTTTGTCCACTCGTGTTGATAAGGGTATTTAAATCTTAAGAAATATTCCTGTATGATACATTTAGAACAGAAAAAAAATTGCACGATTGAATTGTCATAAATCTTGTGTTAACTATGCAACTTTTGATTAATCGCAATTAAAAATTTAAATCTCTTGACATCCCTACTTTTAATCCATCCATTGGAAACTAGGAAGCATTGTTCATATATTTATGGGTAGACGGACAATCACACATATGTATGTGGAAATTAGGCATAACAGCAGGGTTTTCTTTGCCAGATAACAATTCAAGGAGAATGAACAGACCCACAAATGACTGCAGTCAGTAGGAAACCGAGGGAGGGGTAGGTGATGAGGGGAGGCGGTGTGCTAAGGGAAGTTTTATTTTGGTATGACAGACTGGTGCTGAGGTGCTCCACACTATGCCCTCAAGTCTGGGCCAAACTGGTTGCCAAAAAACAGAAAACACACCTGCAATGATTATGCAAGAGCATAGTAGGGAGTACTATTTAAAAGTTTGTGCAAGTGGGATATTTTGCGTAACCAAAGGCTGCAAGGTGTTTAAAAGAAGCAGTTTTATTGAGCACAAATCCCACCAGTGTTATTCAGAATGGTGGTTTCTGCTGTTTTCACAGGTTGTAACGGGCCATATTTCAGCTGTTTAGTTTTAGAACACATTCACAGGAAGAAAAAGGGTTTATGGGAAATGTGGTCTTCATTTTACGACAAAAAAGTTACAGGTAGCACCTTTAATATTCTTTATGAGGACAAGTGTTCTTGCACAGTTAAGTCCATGTGGTTTGTATGTGGACGACCACAGCAGTGCTTTTAGATGTGCTTCAGGAAAGAATGAGTAACGCTCTCACGTCTATTAACACCGTGATATTGTGATGAGTTAAGTAACCCCCAGCAGCTGCAGTAGATCTAAATATAGAAAAGAATAGGGAAGAGGTTGAATGTCTGGCAAACTTTTCCCAAATAAAAAGAGGTAAAGAAAAGGCAAACCCCAATTTTTCAAACCTGGCAGCTCTGATTTATCACTGCTGGCCTCGGTCGTCCTTGTCAGCTTGTCTGCTATCACCAGGAGGGGGCAGAAAGATAACAATTCAGCATTTTTGGCGGCTACATCCCTTTTCCTTTCCTCTTCATTCTCAGCTCTCCATGTGGTTTTCATTTTCTGTTAAGGCCACAATGTCAGAAATCAAATCATCTGTGGTAGTACACATTTATTGGACATGTTTTTCATGTATGTCGGCAGATTTATAAGGTTTTTGATCCACTACTGATGGTAGGAGTAAGAAAAACAGGGAAAGAGAAATACACCCCTGAGGTATTACCATCTTGTCTTTATCTCCTCTGTGCTTCTGTCCATTGTGGCAGAGGGGAAGTGGTTTCTGCAGAGTGGGCCATGTTGGCTACAAACACCAGAGTCAGACAGATAATTACGCTGGGGAGATCCTTCCATTGTGCAACACTGTGTGTGTACATGCAGACGCTTCCTCGCTGATCTCCCATTTGTTCTCCAGTGATAGAAACCGTCTGTTTTGTTTTATCACAGAAGACCAGTTTCACACTGCAAATCAGTCTGCGCCACAACAGTTTTAAACCCTTTTAACCTGCACTTGACTCTGGCCTTGGTTGTGCCTCACACAGACATACTCTCTGGAAAGACTCCAAAAATCTGGACTTCCTGGAAGTCGTCTGACTTTGAACTGCTTTCATGCTTAACCAAGGCATGTGGGAGATGTCCCTCAGACTCAGAGACGGCTCCCATGAGAATTTCTGGAGCTCAACATAAAGTGTGTGGTTTTACAGCACGTGACAGTCAGTGTTCCACCACACTGGGTGGCACAACAACCAGAAACATGGTACATTGTTCCAGCTTAAAATGTCCGTGTTAATTTGTTAAAAAAAAATTTAAATAAAGATTGAAAAAGAAGGGTTCCTGCAGATGCTTGAAAAGTCTTAGATTGTCTTACACTGCATATTTGAAGTTTAAGGCCTTACAAAGTCTTAAAAAGGCTGACTTTTACCAGTGACCCAAGTAAATACAAAATGCAGTTTCTAAATGATGACTCTAATAAATGGTTGTGCCACTCTTGGCAGCAATAACTGAAATCAAACATTTGCAACTGGTGATGAGTCTTTCTCATCGCTATGGAGGAATTTTGGCCTAGTCTTTTTTGCAGAATTGTTTTAACTCAGCCCTATTGGAGGGTTTTCCAGCGTGAAAAGAAGCATAAAATGATGTAATATATTCACTTAATTTGTTTGTTTATCAGTTAATTTTAAACTTATTTTGTATGTGTTTCGGTCATGGGTGGAGTTCAGTACTCATAGAGGGCAGGTTGCACAGGTGGCAAAACAATCAGTTTTCTGTTTGTTGTAGAGTAGGTAGGAGCTTCATGCCAAACGTTTCTTGATTGTGCTTTTAGTTACCTACGTTTTGGCTGTTGCCTAAAATACTGTATGTGGAAAAAGGACAAGAAATAAATGAAATCAATGGATCTGTGAGTAATACAACTTATTTTCAGACATGTATCCGAAAAAGTAATGAATTGGCTTCTACCAACACAGTGGCATTTTAATCTTAATTTTGTTAAATTGTCACTACAGTGGTGTTGTATGAGTTTGATGCTGACATTTGATTTTGAAGTACAGACAAGCCATGAATTCACCCGGTTTACAGCTGGTACAGATAGAGAAATGGACGAAAGAAAACAAAACCTTTCTTTCTTTTTTGTACAAAGCTGTAAACCTGTTACAGTTTGTTGTTAAACTGGGCATTTCAGTATGGGATCTAATGGGGATTGTCACACTTTTAGAGACAGCCTCAAGTGGCCACTTGGGGAACTGCAGTTTTTGAGACTTGATTGTTGACATAATTTTTCAGCCCTGGAGGTGTTGGTGTGGGCTCCATGACTGATTTAATGACATGTTTTATATCATGTTACCATTGTCTTCCCCATTACTGCCACACTTAGACTTTTGTTTGTAATTGTATGCCTTTTAATCCAGAGAATGCTACATAAAAGAGTTAAGTTACTGATTTATAAATTGGTGGGTATTAGCTTTTAACATGTTTGTGCTTTCCTGGTTCATTACTGATACTGACATGTCACAAGAATCACTGGGATTACTTTGTTCAGGGTCACTGAATAACAAAAACAGTGAGATTATTGTTATCCTTGCTCTGAGGGTCAGTGACTTGTCTAGCTCAGGTCCTGGAATGAAAATTGTTGAAAGGCTTGATTTAAGCCATCATTTGTGTATCTAACTCTTAGAAATGCCCATTTTTCTGCCAAGCAGCACTCACAAAGATTTAACCAGCCAGCCCCTAAACAATGGCGTCCTGTCAGCCTGATCAAACAGTCGTAGGAAAACAGAGCGGCTGCTTTCAGGCCTTCCAGCCGGGCTCAGACCCAGCACAGTTAGTAGGCAGACACACACTCACAAATGCATATTAGTCCCATATCAGGTATGCTCTTACTTATGCATGCCTGCTTTTAGTTCAAAACACAGCAGCCATGCACGTTAACATGCACGGATGAACACAAAATCCGCTGGCCCTGGTTGCTGTTTCCTGTCTAATATCTTTCACTGGTGCAGAAATGGCTTTGTAGGTTTGCCTGACCCCTGAATGAAAAGCTCAGGAGTGTTTGTGGAGCTTTAGACAAGTCCAAAGTCATAGTTCATGTTAAGGTTAGGTAAATTTGTCTCAAAGGACCACAATAATAAACATATTCCAAGGTTTTTTTTTCTACATCTGAGGCCTGAACTTTAAGTCTTGTCCTGGTTTAACCTAAAAACTGTATAATTGAAACTGATAAAAATGTTGGCCTAATCATACTATTGTGATCTCTGTATTGTGCAGATGAATAGGTGAGGGACAGGAGATTTAGAGTTGGAAATGGACCTTTTTTCCGATTGAATTTTAGGAGGTCTATCTGCCAGGTTTTTGCAGACATTAGTTTTGAAAGGGATGGACCTAAGATTAGTGCTGATGTATAATGACATGTTTCAAAGCCTGCCTTATCTGGCAGCCTTAAGTTTTCAAGACCTTCTGCCCTGAAAAAAGGTAGTTTGGCTCATTGAGTATGCCATAGTGAAAGACAATCTAGACAGCCCACAACTTCAGCGCAAATCAAAAATGGTCAGTATATCTGTTTTTTTTTTGTTTTTTTTGACAAAAAGAAAAAATACAAAAAACCTTTTTAATGCCAAGGTGAAAACACATTTCTACAAAGTAATGTCAATTGAACAAAATATGTAAGGTTAAATAAGTGATACATAAATATTCACCCTTTAAAGTGAAACAAGCTAACAAGGTACTTGTCTTTAAGAAAAATTTCAAAGAAAGAATGTGTGACAGAGAGGGTTAATAATTGGCCTAACTTTTGTTAGATCAGTTTTGTTTAGCAAATTGGACTTTATCTTTGCTTGTCAGCAGCATAGCTAGCCCAGCTTCCTCTCTTTCACCCGCTATTTTGATGGATGTTGCTGAAAGTGTGAGTAGTGATGTGAAACGACACATGATCCTTGTTTTTCTACATCTGGCCACATTCTCAACAATAAAATGTCCCTGTCTGCTCTCACACTCTGCAATGCTACCTTGGTGGTGATTTGGCTCCTCAGTAAAATATCCCCTGCTGTGGTTCATACAGGGCAATGGCTGAAGTGTGAAAAATGAAATTTGATTTGAAATGTTGTGATCCATCATGTTAGGCAGCGGTGTTCTTCTGTGAAGCCACAACCAGTTCAACCTTTGACTGATCAGATTCTGAGTTTGGCACAAGGCTATCTCTGTAATTCAGGGATCCAATGTTCACTGACATTGTAAGAGATTGGTTTGTGCTGCTGTGGCAGCTGAGAACAAGTGAAAGAACAAGTGTAGGTTGAGGTTGTTTTCCTTCACTCTAAAAATGCTGGGTTATTTATTTTGACAAAAAAGAAAAAAAAAGCTGGGTCAAGGCTGTTGAGTCACGGGTTGGGAAGGCTTGACCAAATGTTGGATCAGAAATAGTGACCCAGCAAAATGGGTTGCTTAATGGATGGGGGAATGGGACACTGCCATAACTGGCTGTTGCAAGCAAAACATTTTCATTTTTTGACTGTTTTTATCTCCTCTGACCAGCCAGCACTGCTCCTGGGTTTATGTAAAAATAGTCCAGCTTGTTCAAGACACCTAATATGTGCACTAACCAGCCTATGTAGTTACAGCTTTAGTCATATGGCTAAATCTAAATTGTTTATTTTTGTACTTTTTGCCTTTTATAATTCTTAGATTTTAGTTTAATTGTAGTGTCAAAATGAAAAAGGTGAAGATAAATTTAAGTGTTAAACATTTTGGTGTTGGTTTTAAGTCTCCAAGTGTAGCTTTAACTCCTTTCAGAGGTCAATGGCTTCAGTGTTGGAGATACAGGATCTGACAGAGTTTATCCATTCTAGTAATGGGTCATTTGAGAATGAACCTTTTCAAAGAGCTGGCTCTTTTATGTGAACGATAAGAACTGGATCCTGTTTGAGAGCCGTTTTATATCATTATCACTATCATTATTATAACTAGAAAAGCATTCGGAGAGCGCAGACATGCACCATTAGCCCTATCTCCCAATAGTACAGAATCCTTTAAAAATTCCTGGATCCAGATGGTGATCTGGATCAGTCCCAAAATCCAATCAGTTCTTCCTTATGCCATTTCTGACATTTCCTGAAAATTTCCTGAAAATCTGTCCATAACTTTTTGAGTTATGTTGCTACATACAAACAAACTAACAAACTAACAAACCCTGCCGATCACATTATCTCCTTGGCAGAGGTAATTATATATATTGTGTGTCTGTGTGTTGTTTGATTGATTTGTAGTGATGAACTTTTTTCCATACTACTCTACTACAGGCACACCATGCATTAGTGACTCATGCTCATGCGTGTAACATTAATGTTTAATATCAAGCATGTCAGCTGTGAAGCAGATTCAATCTGGTCTGAAAGGTGTTTTGGGGAGACTGCACATTTTGAAAACCAAGTGCATGATATTTTCATCATTAAAAAAAAAAAAAGTATAGTTGGGGTAAAATACCTGTCGAAATATCATTCATTTGTCATGACATTGCTAAATTTGGCAGGTCAGATGAAGCCAAACTGATCCCCAAATAAAGAGCTGTTTTGGGAGGCGAAAGAGCCGTCTCCTTTTGCTGAGTCAAGCCAAATTATCCGGATCACTGAAAAGACCTGGAATTCCTATCATTAATCCATTCAGTGTTAATCTAACAGAAGGGGGTCAATTGATCTAAGCTCCGCCCACTGCCATTTCAAATTTGGGGGGTGGAGTTTTCCCATGATGCTTTTAGTGGGTTATTTAGATGTGTGTAGATATTTTAGATGCACTGACATGTGTTTCGATGTTTTGCGTTGTACAGAGATCATTGTTGGGATTCCTTCGCTCATGTTTGTTGATGAATTATTGTTGTTTCTGTGTTGAACATTCCTGCACCATAAGTGAAGTCGTCCACTAAGTTGGTCACTTTCTGACTATGGAAAGGTCAAGGGACTGTAGAGAAAACAACACATTCTTTTAGGTAGAAAACAATGTAGTGAGGGTGCTTTTTTTCTTTGCAAGGACACCTTGGGGAAGACCTATTACACCCTGGAGGGGTTACGCTTACCAGCTTCTTTATTAGGTACACCTTGCTAGGGCTGGGTTCAACCCCCTTTTACCTTCAGAACTGCCCTAATTCTTTGTGGCATAGTTTCAACAAGGTTGTTGGAAACATTCCTGAGATTTTGGTCCATATTGACATGATAGCATCATGCAGTTGCTGCAGATTTGTCAGCTGCACGTCCATACTGGAATCTTCCATTCCACCACATCCCAAAGGTGCTCTGTTGGATTGAGATCTGGTGATTCTGGAGGCCATTTGACTACAGTGAACTCATTGTCATGTTCAAGAAACCTGTTGGAGAGATTTAAGCTTTGTGACATGGTGCATTATCCTGCTGGAAGTAGCCATCAGAAGATGGGTGCACTATGGTTTTAAAAGGAAGCAAAAATAATCCGCTAGCCTTTGGTGTTTAAACAATACTCAGTTGGTATGAGTGTGCCAAAAATTTTTCCCAACACCATTACACCACCAGCAGCAGCACGAACCACTGATACAAGGCAGGATGGATCCATGTTTTCATGCTGTTTACACTGAATTCTGACCCTACCATCTGAAAGTCACAGCTGAAATTGAGACTCATCAGACCAGGAAATGTTTTGTCAGTCTTCTATTGTCCAATTTTGGTGAGCTGGTGCAAATTACAGCCTCTCTTTCCTTAGCTGACAGGAATAGCACCCAATGTGGTCTTCGTCTGCTGTAGTCCATTGGCTTCAAGGTTCAACGTGTTGTGCGTTCAGAGATGGTATTCTGCATATCCACACAACTGCGCTCGCTGGATATTTTCCCTTTTTTCGAACCATCCTCTGTTAACCCTAGAGATGGTTGTGGGTGAAAATCCCAGTAGACCAATGGTTTCTGAAACACTCAGACCAGCCCATCTGGCATCAACAACCCTGTATCATTCAAAGTCACTTAAATCCCCTGTCTTCTCCAAGTTGTCTTGACCACATCTATGTGAATAAATACATTGATTTGCTGCCATGTGATTTGTTGATTAGCTATTTGTGTTAACAAGCAATTGAACAGGTGTACCTAATAAAGTGGCTGGTGAGCATATACATCCTGTCTGGTCTGGGAATGCCTTTTTCTTGATGTGAAAGGCAAAAAAAAAAGAGACGAAAAGGGAAAGTGCAACAATGTTGCAATTTGAGCCCCAAACTGAATAAAAATTAAGCTAACTTTACCATCACTTTCTCACATAATGTACTCTAAAATAAAAAGGTACTACTTAAGTGTGTCAAAAACTTACTGTTATGTTGAAATGTAAAGGTGTAAATGTGCTGCTACACTGAGCATGTTGCAAACATTAGCTAGATATTCTTTTGTGAATGTCTTCATACCAAGGTGCCGTGGCAGACAGACTGACATGAAAAACAATCATTGGCTCAGTTTAAAGTCACCCATTTTAGTCCAGATGAACACCCCCCCCCCCTCCCCCAGTGCAGTATCATCTGGGTTTAGCGGACTTTGCCTAACTCATGTGCTATGCATGGCCCTGGCGCAGCTAATCTCGTGTATTTATCCAGCGCTGATCCACTGAAGCTCTGCCTGGAAGCTGTAGTCTGGTCAGGAATTCAGAGTTGTGACAGGGTTTACGTTGGCCGAACTGCCTGAAACTGGAGCTGAGAGCCGCAATACAGTCAAATAAATCATGTAAAGAGAGAGATGGCAAAGAGAAAGACAAACAAACAGCTTTTTTTAAATAACAGTGTTTCCAGCAATAGATTTTCTGGCTGCGAGATGGAATGAAAGAGAGAAGGAATAAAGAGGTAGTGACATAGATGAGCAGAAAAAGATAGGCTGCTCACGTACTGAATCCATGTCAGGTACTCTTTTATGTTTTTTAGTGTAGACTTTTGTTAAAGTTTGCATCCCTCAAAGTCATTATGTGGTCAGCGGTTTCATTCGAACCCTGCAGCCATGAAGCAAAAGTTAGACAGCCAATCTTCCACTGTGTTTAAACAATGGCTGATTTTCTAGGAATTGCCTGCTCGATGGGGTCCAGGGAAATAACGAGAGACAAGCTTATACACTCAGAAACAGTCAAAGATGAAGTAGGATTAAACAAAAGATAAAATCTTAGCGCGGAGAGAAGATGGTAGAGACATGCTGATGTGGCCCCCACAACTGGAGTTTAAATTGCTTTTTGGGTAAAGGGAAAATGAGACACAAAAGAAGAAGTCAGAGAGATGGATGGAGAGAGAGAGAATGTAAAGGATTGTGAGCGACACAGTGGAACCCCAGGAGGCTTTTATTACAGCTCCAGGTCTGATTGGAGCAAATGACTCCTCTCTTTTCCAATCAGTTTGAGCATGAATGAATCTGTTCCCCGTGGACAGCCGCCATCAAAGGCTCAATCAAGAAATGCTCTCTTTCTTTGCTCAACTGTTTCTGCCAGTGTGTTGATGTGCACTGTTTGCACCATAGAGGCTAGAATTCAATGTGCTGTTTGGTTTTGGTTACTTAATCAAAAGGAGATCTTGCTTTTGGTTAACATGCAGAAAAGTAACCTTTCTTTGTCATTATTCAGGGCATTATTGCAAAGACATATATTCCTGAACTAGAGCTTTGCTTTTACTAAGACCAGCCATGCTTTGTTAATAATGCATACTAGGGTGATAAGAGAGTCTGCTTGAACATGGACAGTAGTGCGTACGGTGTGACTGGTAGTGGGTCAGTGGCTGTCAGCATTAAAAATAGGTAACAAATGTACTGGCTTATTTCTGTATAAATACTTACTTTATACCTGAACAAGTGTACAGACGTCCCTAAATTTTGCCAAGCAGGTGACCTGAGGCTTTAATATTCATGGTTAGTATCAAATTCCCCTCAAGCACAAATCTTTGTGCCCCAGACACATCTGTTTGTAGGGAATTGGAATACAGTGCTGCAGGAATGATGTATTTTTTAGGCCAACTATGAACTTAGTAATGCACAGGTTCCATCAGAGATGCACCGATCCATCGGGTTTACATTGGTACCTGCAATATTGGTCCTTTTTAAAGATATTGGCACATCGGCAAATAATGTTGCATTAACCAATATCAGTAACAGATTTTTATCTGTTTTGTTTTATCAGTTTAATGCTGGCATCTCGTTAAATTTCATGTTGATTTTATAGTATAGTATTGTCATGCAAAAGTAGTGACCTGTTTGACAAACCCTGATCTGTTTATTTGGTCAATATAATTTGGCTTTTTTGACAAGAAAATCCTCATTAATATCAGAGTGAATACAGATTCCTACAAAGTAATTCCAGTTAAACACAATAATTTTGGTAAAATAAGCAACTGCATAAATAGTTACCCGTTCAAGTCAGTGTTTAGTAGATGTACCTTTGGCTGCAATCCAAGCAATGATTCTGTGTGGATAGGTCTTAATCAGGATTGCACATCTGGATACTGCAATGTTACTCCATTCTTCTTTGCAAAACTGGTCAAGCCCTGTCAGGTTCCACCAGGATATTGTGTAAACAGCCCTTTTCAAGTCCAACCACATTTTGGATTTTGGTCTGGGCTTTGACTTGGCCACTCCAGAACATTCACCTTGTTGTCTGCAAATCATTCTTGTGCAGCTTCTACTGTATGCTTCAGGTCATTGTCTTGCTGGAAAATAAATCTTTCCCCAAACTGTAGCTCTCTTGCAGACTGAATACCGTTGTCCTCCAGAATTTTCCTGTATTTGCCACCTTCTTTTTACCCTCAACCTTTATGAGCCTTCCAGGGCTAGCTGCTGAGAAGCATCCCCACAGCCTGATGCTGCCACCACCATGCTTCACAGTGGGGATGGTGTGTTTGTGATGACATGCAGTTTGGTGTCTGTCAAAAATATCGTCTTGTCTGATGGCCAAAAAGCACCATCTTGGTCCTGTTCCACTAAAGGACGAAAGTTAAGATTTGATATCAGTTTTCTTCAACAGTGGTTTTCTCTTTGCCACTCTCCCAAAAGCTTTGACTGGTAAAGAACCCAGCCAACAGTTGTTGTATGGAGAGTCTCTCCCATCTCAGCTGCAGAAGCTTGAAACTCCTTCAGAGTAGTCACAGGTGTCTTAGTGGCCAGTCTCCTTCTTGCATGGTCACTCACTTTGTGAGGACGGCCTGATCCAGGCAGACTTACACATGTGCCGTATTTCTTCCATTTTTTTGGACGATGGATTTAACTGTACTCCGGGGAATGTTCAGTACCTTGGATTTTTTTTTTGTATCCATTCCCTGTCTCATACTTTTCAATTACCTTATCTCTGAGTTGCTTGGAGTGTTCTTTTGTCTTCATGGTGTAATGGTAGCAACTGATAACCAGTGACTGGTTATTACCAGACACAGGTTTCTTTATACTTAAATCACTTGAGACACATTCACTGCCCTCAGGGGATCCTGATTTCACTTATTGTGAGACTACTAGCACTAATTGGCTGGACATCTGTTGTATTAGGTCCATCACTTTAAAGGGGGTAACTATTACACAATCACTATTGACATTACTTCATAGACATCAAAGAGTTTTTTTGTATTTTTTGTCCTATTATATTGACCATGATTGATTTATAAAATCTATAACAAGGGTGTGAATACTTTTATAGGCGCTATGAGATGTAGGTTGATAGTGGAAATAAACCTGGAGAGCACTTCACTATTTGGGTTTCATTATGTCTTTTTGACATGGGAGAATTATTGTAAACAGCTTCATCTTCTGAAAGCAGGCTTTTATTTGAAGTTGTCACGCCCTTGCAAAACTAACAATATGAGACTATTGGCAAAGAGAAAAAATAATAACCTCTTTGTTATTCCTTGCAATAAAAGTTTGGGATTTGGCAGCTGTATGACTTTGAAATCTACAGTTTTTCTGTGCCCTTGGGGGTGAAAATGTTTTGTAATGCCTCTCTGTTCAGAAAGCTCAATGAACCGCAGGCAAAAGCTGTTTCAGAAACGTCCACTGATGAGGGTCTAGGCAGACAGAGATTAATAGCCTGACTTATCCCAAACAGAGTTCACTCCACACCCAATTTGGAAGTAATCCGACTTTCTGGTACTGACACAATCCAGCCACAACATGAACTGGCCCATTTTCAGTAATGCAAGAGCTGGACAGAGCAAAGAGATCACTAAATGAAACAACTAAAGTCATGAGAAACAGGTGTTCTCTGTGCAGAATATAACTTTATCTGACCTGTCATTTCTTATCTTCAAAATAATAAAGTTAAAAAGGTGAACGCATTAAATCTTAACTAAAAGATTGCAATCTCTAAGTTTTTTATTCACAAATATCTGCACTGATGTTGGTTTCATAAAATAGTGGGTGGAAGATATAATCTATTTCCTCCATCCAGCTGGTAATTTAGTGATACAGAGTATTTGTACCTCAGAAACAAAACTTGTGTGTCCTGGATTATGTTTATGCAACACTGGTATGATTTAGACTAATTTCAAAATTATAGTCTCACAGAAATACAATCATCCCCTCAGTGGGCTCGTTTGAGACTTCCTCTCTGTTTTTCTTTTGTTCTCACCTCATCATTAATCTTTACTTATAACCTTAAAAGACCTCACAGTCCTCCATTCTCCTTTCTCTCTGTTGGATTTACTTTCTGCTGGCCTTTAACTTACTGCTGATTTCATGAAATGTAAAGAACAGACACAGGAATCAAGCCTTCATATTACTGACTGGCTAATTTATAGACCTCTGTAACCTAAATAAAGGAGTTTCAAAGATAGAAAATCCAGCTCTATAACGTTTTATCCGCAGTGCTGGCAAAAATAGCAGTAAAAGTGCAGATCTTTTATTGCATGCTAGTAGTGTACTTGTTGCAGTACTGCTGGTAAAATAATTTAATTCAAAAGTGTCTCTGACTCCACTGTAAGGTGTGTCTCCCCTGCTGTCTGTTTTTATTCCCAACAGTCTGACCTAATGAACTGCCCACAACACCAACTGATTGGTTTGACGTCACAGAAGCACTTACAGCAAAAGCTTGGATGCTACTGACTCAGTGAGTGTATGCTATTACTTCCTCTTTTCTTACTGCAAAAACTGTTGACAGTAAACATAGAGAAAATCCCTCTCATATTAGACAAATTTATACAGACCACTAAACAACTGTGCAATGACCCTGATGGCCACTTAACAGTCACAGAGTTACTCTGATGACCACTCAACAGTCACAGAGTTACTCTGATGGCCACTCAACAGTCACAGAGGAAATATCTTCGTAAGCATGAAACCACTGAAAACACTGTTGCCCTTCTGATTGTTCTCCACTTCAGATCTGAGAACATCTGGTGTCTGCTGTTCTCCATGACCATTTGCTCTTCGCAATGTTGGTACAGGAGCATCAGATTTTGTTGTAAAAGCCATAATAAGCTTAGTAGCTTCTGCAGCACGAACACAACCCTGTAAGCTGCCATTGTTGTTTTGGCTTGACCCGTGCATGCGGCTTAAGTGGACTATGCTATCTATGACGTAATCGTTCCTAGAAAGACGCGGTTGGCTGTCCACACAGAGATGATATGGTAAGCGATTTGTTTACTCTGGGACCCTGAATTTGTTTCTGTGTGGATGGGGCCTTAGGGCCCTTGGGACATCCACAGCAAAACCAGGGGCTCATGGCAACCTTACTGCCTGCCTGGACGGTACATTAGGCCATGCTTACTCGCCACATCAACCCCTTACTTACCCTAAAGGTCTGGAATTTGTTATTTTTCATGCAGATTATTTTCCCATGCCCCTTTTGATATGCAAGGACATTCACAGTACGACATGTGCTGTGTCAATTGTGCTCTGAGGACTTACCCACCATTACACGCCTTACTTCAGCCTCAATTTTTGGCTAAAGCATGCCTAAAAGTTCTGCACAATACTGTATGCACCTGCACCATTAAAGAAGTAAGTTTTCTACAAATCCCACATCAACAAAAACCAGCCCAGCCCATTTTCTTGACACACTACCGTACTTTTATCATGCAGCACTTGTATACCTTGTGGAGCATATAATTGCCAGGTGTTAGTTCTAGTTGAATTATTTTTTGGTTGGACTGTCTCCACATGATAAAAGAATAAGGCCAAATATTTTTTGTGCATGTTTCCTGTTAAATAAGATGGAAAAAAGCGTCTCAAACATGTTCTGTCATTATTCTCTTTCATTGAGCTCCTATGGAGCAGTAATGAAGTAAGAATACACCTCCCTTGTCTCACATAATTAGTCTTACACAATTTACTACTGCTATAAACTGTTTTTGTTTGTGTAGCTTCATTCATGTTCTTTTTCCTGCCACATATTTTAAAACAATAATGGACATGATCCAAATAAAGAAAAACACTCTGAAAAATAGCCTTAAACTGTTCACATTCTACTCAATTAAATATCATTACTTGTGTAAGCCATAAAAGTAAATATAAAGTGTGATTAAGTTAGAGCGCAGTGGAGTGTGGTTGGAGTCTGACTGTGCTTCAGCAGCAGTAAACTCAACTCAGGGTCACAGAATTACAGGCAGAAATCTGGATGTGGGTTAAAGAGTAACAGCTGCAAGCAAAATGTAGATTCTAACAGGAGAAGATTATTTCTCCTCAGGATTTTATTTTCAAATGTTGATCAAATGTTTCCTTTTTCTTTCATCACCGTTGTCTATAACTGACATTATTATCTGTTTTTACCATGCAGCAACCTGCAGTGTTGATGTGGAACTACAGCTTGGTGGCTGTAAGCCTCTGTGAGGTCAAGAAATTGCTTCTGTGTGTTTTATATTTAACGAACAGCCATCTAAAATATGCATGAATCTGTAGCCACTTCAATAGACAGTTCTTTAAAGAAGGCATAACTGCTTAGAAGCTGCAGTATGATACAAGGTCACTGCAGCCTCATAATCTGTAAGGTCACAGTGACCTCTGACCTACAAAATCTAAACAGGTCTCCTTAAGTAAAAGTGCAGGTTTGGGCTTAATTTGCCCAGACTTCCAAAATTAGTTCATCCTTCAGGAAGAGTGGACAGCTTCCTTGATAAACAATGTTCATGAGCAAGGGGTGAGCATGAGGCTCAATGACCTTTAACCTTGTTCTGTGACCTTCAAAATCTAATCAGGATGATTTTCAAGTCAGAGTGGGCATTTTCTGGTATGCTCTTGAAATACCACATTCACAAGACTGGCCTGCGAGGATGTACGTACAAATGGAAACCCTGAAAACATTAAACCCGCTATCCCCCAGAGACAAAAAGATGACACCAGTGTGAAAGGGCTGCAGTTGCTCAAGTGTCCACTAGAGGCTTCAAAACCCATGGCTCAGTAGTGACCATCAGTTGCACATTATTTTCACAATACATTGAGGTATGGACCATATTAACATTGATTTTATTTGATTTATTTACATTCGTCCTGCATTAAGGGATCTGACCTGGCCTGATCTCATCAAGAAATGGAAGGAATATGGCACATGAGTAAATCTGCCTAGATCAGGCTGTCCTCACAAACTGAGTGACTGTGCAAGAAGGAAACAGGTGAGAGATGCAACCAAGACACCTGTGACCACTCTGAGGGAGTTATGAGCTTCAGCAGCTGAGATGGGAGAGACTCAGGTTCTTCACCAGTCAGAGCTTTATGGGAGAGTGGCAAAGAGAAAGCCACTGTTGAATTAACCTCATTAAATGTGCACTAGAGTTTGCTAAAAGATGTGTGGGAGACTCCATGTCAAGGGGAAGAAAGTTTTTAAGCCTGATGTGACCAAAATGATGCTTTTTGGCCATTCCCACTTTCAGGCACGGTTGTGGCACCATCATGCTGTGGGATTACTTCTAGGCAGCTGGCCCTGGAAGGCTTGTAAAGGTAGAGGGTATTATGAATGCAGCAACATATAGGAAATTCCTGCCAACTTTTATTGGCACTGTACATCACAATTTTAGAATAATCCAGAAAATACACTAATAGGTTCAATAAAAATACACCAGAATGTAGGGAAATTCATGCTTTGTGCTGAAATTACTTGGAACCATTCAGATATAAAGACAAAAAATGAAACAGACTTGATTTGTAAACACAATATGCAGTTAGTACATTTTAAAGATGATTTAAGTTTTTGTGCAGTTGGTTGTTTTGGCCAGTAAGTTACAAATTAGTCTTAAAAATCTGGATGACAAAGAACCATGATAAAACTAAGATTTAGATCTTACTATATATAAATTGTGGTATTATAGTTTTTTCCATTTCACCCACCCTTACATTACGGTGTTGCAAAAGTGTGTGAGGCAAACACACAGCAGGAGTTCATCATTCACACACACATAGTCAGAATCCTTCCCAAAAGTCACACATTGCCACTGTGTTCCCAACATTACACCTCTGCTATTACCTTTAACGGCAAATCAGGAGGGGAATGACTTTGCTCCATTCTGCCTCATATATCCGATATTGTAGGTGAGGTATAAAGGGTGTGTTAGTATCCTGCATTACACTGGCAGCCTCTAAGTGTCAATCATCAGCATATGTACCATATAAATGCTCCATTTTGGCTCATATACAATGATAAATCAAACAAGACTCATATAGGCCTCTGAGCTTCTTGCAGTGTTGAAATATAGTAAGCTACAAAAGTTCAAGTAGGTGAAGGAGAAAGAATCACTTTATTCCACAAGTGTTTTATTAAATTCAGTGTGTAAGCCTGGTGGAAATGAGGCTTACGAAAGCTTCAGCCTCTGCTGTCACAGGAGACCTGCATGGAGCCAGAGTGCATTTACAGTTTTTTCTTTCAGCTTTCTTTTCACGCCATTTTTCCTCCTAACTCGAACCATTCCACCTTGGCTGCCGGCTACCACTGAACAGAAGTCGTTAATTGTGCTCTAGCCGTACACCCTGAAGTAAACGCACACATCCACACTCACACACACACACACACACACACACAGGGCAGAGTGATAGTAATTGAAATCCTAAGTGTTGGGTATCCAGGAGTGAAAGCAGGAAGAAAGTCTTAAAACATGGCTCTCCTGAGCATCCTAAAACACTTTTATTGACATTTATTGTGTGTTTGTCGTTGTGTGAATGGGAGTGTGTTTGCCCGTACCAAGTGAAAACATGCATTTTACTTTTTTTTTTTAATTTCTCCTGCACAATGTGTTCTGGCATTGTTTCATGGACATGACACCATTTGGTTGTAAAATATGTACCAGAGGGGCTCAATATTGTTTGAGGGCTAAAGAGAATGTCTCCCTGAGGATCATGAGATTGACGATGGAGGCTGGCAGAATGGGGAAATTACACAGAACACTGCGCAGACCTCATCCTGGGGTGCAAACTCATTGTGAAAAACAAATGATGTAGCAACATTTTACATGTTTTTAAAGCCACAAGCTTATGGCTGCAGCCTCGAGGAAGTAGCCAAGGGTCTATTTGTTAGATTTTGAGTGGATTTTCTTGCATTTTTCTGTTTTTTTTTTCATTTCATGTAAAATATTGTTTCTTAGTGTAACAGCATAAGAATCTATGATAGAGGACATTTTGCATCTGTGTATTGGCTATGTCCACGCAAATATGCAGGAGGACAGTCACAATGCAGGACCTCACTTATGACAGTTTCATACCTGCAAACAGAGCATCCTGACAAACTGTAGCTCCACCAGTCACAGCGCAGAAGTTTCAGGCCTCAGAGGGCAGCCAGCCAATTAGAGGAACTGGTAATGCAGCCCATATGAGGAGGGGACTCTGGGTATTCCCAGCAGGTGCTGTTTTGATGATGATCTGACTTCACTATCAAACTCTGGATGTGATGCTTTTAGTACGGCTGTTAGACGTGTCCTTCAGTGACAACTGGTAATAAAGATTTCAAACCCCACAAGGATCAGAAACAGGACCTGATGTTGAAATAGATTCAGTCTGGATGATTGGAAGTGCCAAAGTCCACACAGAGAACCTCACAGCTGCTTTAAATTGGGAATTTTATGTGAGATATTTGTTCTACCATTTGGTGATTTTTGTAGTTCAAAATCAGCAGCTTCTTAAAACCCACATTCCACCAAAATCATTATCATAAAATAATACACAACATAAAAAACTATTAAAATTGTTAAATGAGTAAGTTTGATATCTTAAACCCCTTTTTCCAAAACAAGTTGGAGCTAACCTAATTTTTTTTTCATCATCCGCTCCTTCATCATCACAACATCCAAGATGGACTGACTGCTTAATTTTCAACTTCACTGTTGTTTCTTTAATGTGTTTGTTCCTTTTTTATGTTCTTTGCAGTAAAAATCATGTATTTACCAGAAGATCAAAACAAGAGTCAACTGCAGAATAAAATGTTTGCCACTGGCAGAGAAGATTTGGCAAATTTTTTCATGGATGAACCCACATCCTCAGCTCTGCTGCTCATCCCATGAATGCATGTTTCTTATAAATGTGGCCCCATTTCAAAGGGGGGGGGGGCTTCCCAATGCTATAAGATTTATCACAAGAAGCATTGTTACAACAAAGAAATAACCTACAAAACAAAATTGCCTTATTTTTTTTTGTCAGGTTTATTTTGAAATTGTTCAGATATAGAAGTTTTTGAAGTTTTTATTTTATTATTGTGTCATACATACAATCATATGCCCAGCCCACATGGGCTTACATGACACCAAGAATTCAGACAAAATCAGGATCAGAGTGAATGGTAGTTTTCTCATCATTATAGAACAGAAAGGAAGATAGGGACAAACTAAAAAATAATTAATTAGTTAAATAAAGTATCTTTTTTACTTTTCCAGGCTTTTGAGACAAAATTAGCACACATCCAACTCAAACAGCCATTCCAATTTTTGCTCATCAGACAACTGCAGAATTTCAGAATTTTGACAAGTCATTTCATGGAGCAATACTTGTCTTAGGTCATCATATTTGGTATGATATATTGGTTATGATCACTGTTCATTACATAATGATTTAAAGATATTTACTAAGTAATCAGTTGAAAATTGTGGAGGATATACAAAATTTGCCTGAAAGCTGTTGTGCAAATATAAAGCATTAGGAATAAAAAATATGGAAAATATAACAAAATCATTGAAATTAACAGTAACATAAACCAACTGGTTTCTAATCTTTATTCCACTTAATACTTTGGCCTCTGCTCTTGTTGATCTCCCTTTGATAAAGCATATCCTCCTTTAAGAGGGTGAGACTCGGATCCTTTCTTGCCACTCTTCCTTCCCCCTTCTCTGTGCACTGCTCCTTCTCTCTCCTTGCTACCTGCTCTCTCCTTCATTGCCATTAGGGCAAACCAGGGCCAAGCTGCTGTTGTTGCTTTGCCATCATCTGTTCCCTGCCTTAGGCTGGATACTTGTATTCCTAAACATTAAGGACCAGATCTGGGTTATTATTATTATGTAATGCAAAAATGCATTTTCCTTCAATTGAGAATGAAGATATCTTAGCTTACTGTGAGCAGGTCTACGTCCCTCAGGTTTACAACCACGTTACATCCCACATATTACCAATATGTACATAAACAACAATCTGCCCTATCATGCAACACCCTTG
This sequence comes from Cheilinus undulatus, assembly GCF_018320785.1. NCBI lineage: Eukaryota > Metazoa > Chordata > Actinopteri > Labriformes > Labridae > Cheilinus > Cheilinus undulatus. Next base: position 38,249,617 of record NC_054874.1, read on the forward strand.
CAAAGCAGGCGCAACAGAGTCGTGACGTAAACAAGCAGCTGCAAGAGCTGGTGCAGTTATGGAGGAAGAGATTAGTGTGGATGCTGCTAAAGCGCCAGTTTTATCAGAACTTGACAACATTTCTTTGTTAATAGAAGAACAAAGAATAGCAGTGAGTTATTTTCTTTTCAAAAAATGACAAAAGTCGTGTACTGACGTGTCTATAGTCACCATGTTTTGCGTTTTTCCTCAGTAGCTGGGCACGCGCAGCTTGATAGCAGTTACGTCACATGTTTTGTTGCTCTGATTGGCCCGTAGAGATGTGACAGACAAAACGTTCATCCAATCACACTCCGAGTTTTTGTCAAAGCCTCTGCCTTTTCTCAAATATTTCTTTTTGAAGCTTTGACACGCCAGATGGATGTGTTTCACACATCCATCTGGCGTGTCAGGTTAGCAACACCCCCCCATGCCCATCTTTTCAAGAATGATGCTATGAAAGTGGAGAAAAATAGCTCTACAGTTGTTATGCCTCAATGACAATAACTTGCTCTTCATAACCAAGCCCTTTCCATTTGCTTCAAACCATTACGGTTATGTTGAGCACAGAGGTGAATGAACGCCTCTGTTTGATTATTTGTCCCTGACAACACTCTGCACATCACGTTGAATAAATGCTAGTTTTGTTTAAATATGTTCACCTATAGTGAGACACTAACATCAAATAAAAAAAAACTTAAGAACTACTCAATTTTAGGCTCAAGTATTTAACCTTTTTTTTGTCCATGTGAGTCAGGGCCAAAGAATACAAATGAATGGATGATCACCATTACAACACACTACACATCACACTGAGTGAATTGTGTAACTTGAGCACTGTAGTTCGATGGGAACGGTTTATTTTGTATAATTTGTACATCTTTGGTGATTGTGTGCCAAACAAAATCTAAAACAGGAAACACGTACCAGCAAATTACAGCACTTCTGTTCTGAAACAGGCAGCATCTCAGATGAACAGGCTGTGAGAGTGGCTGTCAGTGATGTAGGGGCTGCAGCAAGACTGTCTTGGAAGAGATGGGAAAAGGAGGTTCAACAATCGTAAAGAACAAGGTTAACATATCACACTAGAAAACATCACAAAAGAAAAAACTATGACAAACAATGTGAAGAATTAACATCAATAACTTATTATTGTCATATTAGCATTCGTAGCTAGGTAATAAAATAGAGCAGACTGACACTGGTTATTATAACACTTAAAGTAAAACTGCTTTTAGAGTCATTAATAATAATAATAATAATAATAGTTGTTAGATGAAACAGTTCTAGATGGAGGGACTCACAACAGCAGGCTGTAGATGTCCATGATATACTGTTTATTATAACAGATATAATAGTCATGGATGAATGATGTCATAAAAGATAAAGGTTGTTCATTGAGTTTTGAATACCAAAGAAAAGACAGATAACCTTGGCTGTGAGAACAACTGAACCAAAAAAAAAAAGAAAAAAAAAAAAAAATCAAGGCATGTATTGAGCTGTGTGCTGTTGCTGCATCCTTTCTTTGGAGTAAAATGGAAGTTTTCACGTTCCCATTGAAGAAAAATAAACCTGATGTGTTGTAGTACTTTCATTTACTTTACTGAAAATGAACCCAACTGTGATTTCAAAACAGAGAACCAAACTGACTCTTTATTTTACTGCCCTATAAAGTAAGCTTTTCATTTGTTATTCTTCCACATCATAATTTGATTAAAGTCACAAAAGAAAACTTAAGATAAATGCATGTGATTTTAACAACATACGAATAACCATCCCACTGTCAATGTGACTTTATCTGTTCATAGAGACCTGTTAGGATGACTGTGTTCATCTCCTGTGGCTGTATGTAATTAAAAGTTCCTCCACATCGCTTCCTCCTGAGCTGTTTCTTTGTTTACATTTTATGTCCTACACGCTGTCTGTAAACATAACTCTCTTTGTTTTTCATGACGGAGAAAACAAATGCCTGCTATCACTTCCATGCAGACACGCTGATAACATGCAGCTCTCTAGAGTTTATTTGCCAGAATATTCAATGTGCCTTACTCTCCACAAAGGCTCCTACATGAGCTTTCTATTACACAGAAAAGGAAAAATAAAACGTCCCTATCCTGTGGATTTTGCCACATAAAACAAAGACAAAAGGAGTTTTTGTTTAGCTGCTGTTTGCCTGTTTTGTTCCCACACTATTGTAAGGCTTTTTGAACAGATTTGACTGTCTTTATTCTTCTCCAATGCTCATTACGTCTAAATATGTTTACCTATATTAAGACACTGACATCAAATGCAAAAAACTTAAGAACAAATATATTTCAGGCTCATGTATTTAACTTTTTTTGCCCAAGGCTAAACAATGCATATAAAAGTGATGGATAATGACTGAATCACCAGACAAACAAAACCAAGACTAGATTTATATGGTTTCAACAGATGGTGCCAGAATGTATCTGAACTGTTTAGACAGATACACACTAACTGTATGGCTGTAAAGGACTTGTTCAAAGCTTTGTTGTGTAGTTTGTTTGGTTGCCAAGGATTCTTTGCAAAAACACTCTCATGTCTGAATAGTAACCATAAGCCTAAAATGGTACCCACCTCTGCTAATTTGTAAGTTGCTATAAACATTTAAGAAAAAACCCAAAGTTGTCTTGATGCAGATGTTACAGATGCAGAATTGGTTCAATTAAGCACTGATAGTTCAGCTTTAGTAAGAAAAGGTAACTGAAGACTCAATACATAGGTAACAAGGAGGTTCATTTGAGTTGTTGTGGCAGTTTGAGAGGAAATATCTAATTTCATAACAGCCACTGTCATCAAAAGTAGAAATGTTTTTTTTAACTTCTGAGAGGTTTAAAACAATTATTTCAAGTCAACCACTTCAACACTTTTTAAAAAGAATAAAAAAGCTATACTGCTTTGATCTTGGACAAATAATAATATACATGCATTTCTGTGGATGTGTCGGTTAGTGTGTCTTTGCAGCAAGCACATACTCTTTCTTCCAGGATGCTGCTGTGCTAACAACTGCAACAAACTTAATGTTTTCTGAAGATGCTCCTAAGCATCTTTATCCCCTTTAAACTAAAAGCTCATTTAAAGGGGACATAATTGACCCTTTAAAGACAAGTTTATATTGGTCCCGAAAACATGTCTTTGAGTTAGTTGCTAAAAAAAACACTCTAGTATAGGATTTTTGCATGTCTAAAAACCCCTCTGTTTCAGCCCCGCTCAGAACAAGCTGTTTCTGTGTCTGTGGCTTTAAATGTTAATGAGCTGTCTGACTCCGCCCCTGACTCTGCCCCTCTCAGGAAATGGATGTGGCTTAAGCTGCCAGCTGAGAGCAGGATTAGGAGAGGAGAGCGGAGCTTTCTACCAAGCGAGGGGAGCACGCTGACTACTGCAACTCCATTACTGTTGGCCTCCCTGCTTGCATGTTTAGACTTCTGCAGATGATCCAGAATGCAGCAGCACATCTGGTCTTCAACCAACCCAACACAGCAAATGTCACTCCTCTGCTCATCTCTCTACACTTGCTTCCAGTTGCAGCTCGCATCAAATTCAAAACTCTAATCATTGCTTACAAAGCAGTGACTAATAATTTAGCAACTTATAACTGCTGAAACTGTTCCTGTTGACCTGGAATCCCTCATCCAGGTCTACAGTCGCTCTTGCACACTACGCTCTGCCATAAGGTGCCTGGATCGTCTATCCAATCAGAGCCCTAAGTTACTGGCTCGACTCTTTTCCTCTGTTGTCCCCTGATGGGGGAGTGAGTTACTCAACATCATTTTACACAGACTTCCTTTCGAATGTAAAGAGAAAAATAAAGACCAAGCTCTGTTGGGAACACTAGGCACTCAGGTAGACTCTTCTCCGCTGTTGTCCCCAACAGTACAGTGAGTCACCCAGGCTCACACTCTCCTGCTCTACTTCTGGAGTTGTTGTGCCCAGCTCTTTGTGTGTGGTGCTTGGTACTTTGGTCAGTATTTGGTGGATGAAGACAGTTTAATTGATGGTGATAATGAGAGGTCTCATGTTAATGATTGGTTAGTTCAATGCTGATGTTTATTGTGAAAAAACAAAAAAAAAATCAATGCACTGCATAACAATACATTTGTCTGAATGGACTTGAAGCACTCTGTGAAACGTCCCCCCGTCTAGATTTGTCTTTGTGTTGTGCGTAGCCGCAGATACACATCACTTTGGACAAAACCATCAGCTTAATGACAAAGTAACACTATGGATAGCAAAGGATTATCCTTCAGTATTATCAAAGATTATTTTGGTATTTTAGCCTACTGAAAAAAAAGTTTCACTGATTTTTTTTTTTAACTCTTAACACCTGAAATAGAATCCCATACATCCTCTTGACTAGCAAATTGTCACAAAAAAATGGATGTATTTTTAAAGTAAAGTAAAATAACTGCCCCTACATGTTATTTTTCCCACAGCAGCAGCCCTTTAACATCCACAAATGGCCCTTATCTCTAACCAGGGCCATATGATGCCACAGGGGGAGGTTCATTTCTGCTGCCTGGTGGTTTCATCTGAGGAAAGTATGTTAAAGTCATCTATCCCTGACATGACAGTCAGACCTCTAGCTGTGGTCGAAATCAAACACCCCCATCTTATCTCCACTTAAAGACCCCCTCCTCTAACCTCTTTGCTTTGATCCTGTTTGATCTGAGGAGAAAGTCTAGGGGGGAGCTGAGGTGAACAAGAGAATGAGGTGACTCGTTTCAGCTGAAGAGAAAGGTACAACTTTCATTTTTTCATGACAGAAAACAAATTGTAAAGCTTGTGTGGTTATTTATTGCAGATATACACTGCTGTGCATCTGTTATGATTGTAAGTTGCTTATTGGCAAACATACCAGCTGGTAAACACAGGAAACTTACATTTATGTGTTTCTATGTAAAGACACTTGAGAAGGACAGTCAACCTGATACCACCCACTCATCAGAAATCACTCTGTTTCTGACCAACAGATAAATTCCTGGGATGTAAAGGTTAATGTCTGAGGCCCAATATCTGCTGCAGGGATTTTTCCCCTTCATACACAACAGATGAGTCAAACAAAGTAAAATCTTACTGCAAGTGATGGACAATGAAATGTAATTTTCAAATAGCCTATTGCAGTTTTATTTTCAACCCTTAAAAATTAGTTTTTTTACTGTTTTTATCAAACTTAAAAATCCAGTAAAGATTGAGTTTAGTTCATGCTGTTTTTTTTATTGACAGGTTTTCTTCATTTTATCGCATTTTATCTGTAATTTTAGGACAAAGGAGTGGAAGCCTTGTTCGACATTTGTAGTTATATCTTGGTTGTTATAAGGTGCAGGTTTTTCATTTATTCATACAAATTGAATGTAGTTGTATTCTGCAAGCCAGTAATAGCCAGAGGCTAGAGAGTTTTTCATCCACCTATCCAGGCCATTGTTGCAAACACAACATCTCAGGGACACTTTGAGGGATTTTCTTGAAACTGTGCACAAATGTTCACCCTGACTCCCAAAAGAATTTTGAACAAAGTCTAAGGTCAAGGTTGTTGTGCCTCATTTTCATCCCTTGCTTTTGAATGCAACATCTCAAGGATGCTTTGAAGGATTTTCTTAATATTTTGCAAGCATGTCCACTCTAACTCAAGGTCAACAAGACTAGGTTTACACCAAGTATGGCTGACTGCATCTCTCTGGGATGCCTGCTGAAAGGTGTGACTGGCAGAGTGATTTGTTTTTGGGGTGTGGGATTGTGCTGTCCCTAATCTCTGTGAGTTGAGAACTAAAGGACCGTAAAACTGTACTTTACAAACTTTATATGATAAGGTAGAACGTTACTGCCTCTAACTAATTTTAGCATTCAGAGACCAATTCCATCCTCTTCTGCTCCTGCACTGCCTCGGCTCTGAGAGCTCCGGCTTCGGTAACACCAGTGCTGGAGCCAACGGCTCAAACAGGTAGTGCTCAGGACCACCACGGTCCACCACCACACTACAGGGGACTCTGGGGGGAAAAATTCCTCCACCTCAAAAGATGAGGAAGCAGTGCTGCTGGACTCTGTGTCACTTACTGGCAAGGGGACGTCATTGTCACTCCCGCCTCATCCAGAAAACCCTGTCCTTTTCCCCCTCCTCCTCTCAGTATCAGTCTGCCCATTTTCTGTGCATTTTTCAAAAGCCTAAAGTGGGTGGGGTTAGCTCTGAGCTTGGGATTTACTTACACTTTAAAAACAAATGTGGTCCAATTTTAATCAAACTGTCGCTTTCCCACCGCTACATCCAAGCTAACAGCTACCGCGGCAGCAGCCCCTGGATACACTGGAAAACCCCACAGTAATGGTTGCACACCCATGCCAAGGCAGACCAGGAGTAAAGCGAAATCCCCTTTTCTGTCACGGAAAGCTTTCAGAGTTGCTCTCTGCTCTTGTCTTAATAAAGTCACCTTGTCCAGTTCAGACAAAACCGCCTCGGTCAAGCCCAAGTTAATCTCTCCACCTGCAGCCATTGTATACAGGCACTCACAACAACTAACCCTTTCCCAGTAACTCTCACAAACTCATGCTGAAGCAGGTTGGCAGAAGAGTGAAAACACCTTTTCTGTCACAGAAAACTTTCAGTGTTGCCCTCTGCACTTGTTTTAATAAAGAAATGTGTAGTTCTGACAATAGCACCACTGTGGCTAATTATGAGCTAATCACCCCACTAGCAGGCATTATAAACAAGCATTAACACAGCAAGAAGCTGAAGCTCACGAATTTCCCATATACAAGTCTTCATCTGAAAAAGGGGTCTGAGGTATTGGTTACTCTTTAAACACCTTACCCCTCCCTTTGCCAGTTTTAACCAGACTTATAGTTTCATAATCCAGATGACCTCCTCTGATATCACCAGGATTATTTTCACACATTAGTAAGCTCCAGCAGAGGAATTAAAGACCTGTTCCACAGGCTGAGTTGTGATGAAAGAAACCAAACCTCTAGAGTAGGATTGTTGGAGTAAAATCCCCAAACGTTTCAGTTATTATAATGTAAGGACATCTAACAGTATCCAGGGGAGTGGGAGGTCTGTAAACTTAGGTCAACATTACATACTTGCATGGCACAATGAGTTCATCTTCTGAATGAGCTAGTAGGTGATATAACACTGAAATGTAACTATTCCTCGTTTTTATTGGGAAACCGCAGGGTTCCGTTCAAGGACCACTGATGGCTCCCTGGCGTCCACTCCGACAGTCACTTCAGCAGAGGGATGAAACACATCCAGCAGATGTGGCAGAGACACACTCTGCTGGCACTTCAATACACACAGACACATCTAAGGGTCAAAGCTTTGAGTTCAGTTATCAGTACAATGAGCCGGATCAAGGGTTTTTGTTCTACCAGCATCCAGCATTAGACTGTAACTGAATACAGGTGGGTTTAAGGACTCACACACGGGACAGCAAGATAAACACAAATCCATAAATGAGGAGCTACACACCGGGCGGAGGGAGTGAGGTGGCATTTCAAACACACACGCCTACCTTTGCTTTTTCGCCGCACATCTGAAAGTAATTCTGGGTCGCAGTGTGTGTGTTTGTGTGTGCGGTGGGAGGCCGGCCGGATTCCAGGGCGACCCCCTCCCTCCTACCCCCTTCACCAGGACGGTGGAGGAGGGAGGGGAAGGAGCAGAGTGGTGGAGGTAGGTAAGCGTTTTGGGAAACGTGGAGGGGAACAGCAATTAAAATCCCCTTTTCTCCGTCCTTTTGATGGAATTCCCGGCGGAGTCGACTCAAAGCGGGATTAATCACCGGCCCTCATCCCTATGAAACCTTCATCCCTCACTCACTTTTTTCCTTTTCTCCTTCTTCTTCTTCTCTTTCGTTCTTTCTTTCTTTACAAGTGTGTGTCATTTCCTCATTAATATCCTGGGAAAGGAAATCCAGGGCCCTGCGAAGGCAGCGTAAACTTTTTCCCCTTCTCTGCTCTGGGTTTAGATAATTCTTACAAATGTTTAGTTCAAGCTGTAAAGAAGCAAGCTCGCTGTTACTGTTTCAGTAAACAAATGCACAGATTATCACAAGATCTGGCCTTTAAAGTCATCCATATTCAAGTTTACAGCGCTGTCTTAAACTTGACAATGATTTGTGTGTGTAATGATTTGTGTGCCTGCACATGGGCATAGGCCAACCCTCGGACGCTTTCCCTTGTAGCAGACCGGCCTTGTTATCAGTGTAAGCCATGCATTGTATTACAACCAGTAATTTAGTTTACATTGTGCTTGGGAAAGCACTAAATTACACGGGCTCCTGCTCAGAATGAAAAGCCGACCGCTCCGCAGTTGAGACAAATGTCTTTGCTTTTGCTTCTCCAGGCAGATTTTTTTGCTAACAGTGCTCTGAAACATATAATTTTGTCCCAAACTCCTGGCTTTTTAAAAGCAAAGTACAGTGAAATCTAATAAGCCACTTAGAAAGGGGGGTTTTCTCCTGCTCTGTCAAATGAAAGTTGTTTTTTAGCCTTCCCACTAACTTTTGGACCTTTCGCACTCATTCTTGTCTATGTGTCTTTTACTGTTTTCCTCTAAAACAAACATCCCACCAAACCTCAGGAAAACACACTTTAGAAGTCAACAAGTTTCATCACTTTTATTAAGTGAGTGTGTGACTCACAGTCTTTTACTGCAGCTTAATGATATCAGTCATCTTGTTCTGGCACTAGAAAAAGAGACGCTATTATTACACATACAGAAACAATGTTTAGAAACAACATTCCCGGAAAACAAAAGATTGTGTTTTTTCAAATTTGATAAACAGTTATTCTCTTGAGATATTTGTAACCACATCTGCATTAACTCCAGTGATATACAGGATATTACATTACTGTTTCCAGTGAAGATTAGCAGAATGTTTCTCTTTTTCCTGTAATGTCTGAGTCACTTCTGGGATATGAAATTCAGAGATTAGAGTAGCAACTCCACTCTGTGAATACAAAACTCTCCTGACCTCTTGGAAATGTATTTGATGTGTTAAGTCAAATTCAGGAGCAGGGTCACACCAAAACCACACCCTCGGTCACCTGCTACTTAAACATAGCCATTCCAGTCCACTCAGTTTGCATGTGATTCTTGCTATGGAAAAAAGGTTAAACCCAATTGTAAATATGTGAGAGGGTGTTGGTTTAATGGGCATGTTCTTAACCCACATTTGAGAGGATCTTTTAGTGGAGTAGCCCCACAATACAATAAAAAAAACTTAATAAAATGTACAATATACAATTCAAACTGATATAATAATGAAATATTGTATGTTTCTTTAACCAGCTGAGGGCGCTGTCTGCTCATGACTTCTCTTCTTCAACATCAGTAGCTGAAAGAGGCCACAACATTCAAAAAGTATTTCAGGACATTTTTTACACAAGCCATGCCGTGTACAGTTTCTCACTGGCCAGCTTATCTTCTTGTCACTGGTTTCATGGAGCTGAAACAGATTCTGTAAAATGAAAAATAAATGGTTATTTCATTTCAGAACAGGAAAATCAAAATTAAAATTCAAAATGATGTTATGTTTATCATCGTTAAAAAACAGCTGAGCAAAAGTTTGAAAATGGTTTCAATTTTTCATAAAGGCACTCATGCTTCAGTGATGACAACATCCTGTGTCAGAAAACAAAAAAAAAAAACATGACATGTTTTCATTTATATCTTCTAGTTATTTTCTCTTTTTCTAAATGAGACGTTTAAATTTGGGCTGTCAAACAATTTAAACTCATTAAAAATGATTTCTTTTAAAATTTTTGTAGTTGAACCACTAAAGAATAATGCTTATTTTTGCACATTTTTAGTAGTGAAAATAGCTAAAAACAAACAAAAAAACAAACAAACAAACAAAAAAAACACACTATACATACATACATGCATATATATACATATATGGACATATTTGTACTTTGTCTCGGTATGCGTGTGATTGCAAATGCCTGTACAGAAGGAACAACCTACATTCAATTAAAAACCAAAAAATGCAGACCATTCATAGTGTCACAGTTTCTATTTACAGTGCTTAACAAACTTATTAGACCACCTGACATTTGTCTCAAAGACCATCCAGCATCATGAAGTGCTTTAATGCGGACTCTTTCATTTTCAGTGAGCTCTCCACGTTTTACCATTTTGAACAGGAATGAGGGATTTCAAACTGAATTCACCCAAATTTGAGCCGGCTCACTGGGCTTCTCTGAGAAGTCAGAAATGAATCAAGCATAACATTCAACCACTAAAGCTAATTTTTCTGTTCAGGAATGCAAGTAAATAACTATAATTTGACATTTTAATCAAAAAATAATAATGTGCTTTATTATTTTTCAATTTTTTTCTTGTAAATCAGTAAATTTGAAAATTCGTGGATAACAATGAATTATATTTTGGCATTAAAAATATAATTTTGGTTAAAGAGCTTCAACATATTGGTGTATTCACCATTGCAGAAACATAAAAAATGGTTTTGGTAATTACTAATTCGGTTAATTTAGGGCAGCTGTGGCATAAACCTTACTTTGGGTGGTGGTCTAATAAATTTGTTAAGCACTGTATAACATTATTTATTAATCATTTTATGTTTAGGCTATTCAATGATCATCTGAAAGTTAACTGTGTTAATAAACACTGATCTTTTTTAGAGTTTTACAAACAAAAGTAGTAATTATTAAGTCACAACTTTAGGAAAATATCGAAATCATCAAACATTGTTTAAGGGTCAGTCTAATGTGAATTTTATTGGCCTCATGATAGATGTTAAACATTTTATACCGTCAGACTTTTTTTCTTTCAAAAATAACAAACCTGAAAAAATGGGACATGAAAGAAAATAAGTTCTTTTTTTTTTTTAAAACAGATTCAAGAAATAGACCAAATGATATAGTTTGTAGTGGCAGGCTATTATAGAATATTGATTCAATTTTTATTTATGCTCTGTAATTTGCATCGCAAATACTCAAGCACTCTTCACATATCATTTTCTATGTTTCTAATCTGAAAAGTGTCTGATTGGTTAGTTCAGCATCTGCTTTAAGGTCAGCTTCTTCTCCAATCTGAACCTCAGCTGATGTTGTAAAGTCTAAGTGAAGTTTGCTGCGCTGTAGCGACACTTCAGTGAGTGATATTTAAAACAGTTGTTTGTGGGAAGCTGGCTCTTGTGCGTCTTTGGTCTACAGAAACCAGTCCTTCATCCTGGATTTTCTGTCCTTAAAGCAATTAAAGAGTCTGGGACAGTTCATAAGATGCAGAGTAAAAAGTACATGTCTGTACTCGAGTAAAAGTACAGTTACTAAAAATTTACTTGAGTAGGAGTAAAAGTGTTGGTCTATAAATCTACTCAAGTAAAAACCACTACATTCAAAGTTAACTTTAAGAACTGAGGCGTTACTGAGGAGTTGTACAGTAAAATTAGATCTTTCCTTATTGGCAAGAGCAACAAGACAATAGATCACACTTCTATAATAAAGTAAGCTAAACAGAAACATAGACAGTGTTGATCAAACTTAGACTAAGTTAAATTTCACACTTTAAAAGTGTCTTTATCAGGCCACACTACAAAAAGTTTTACTACACTTTTGAAGGAAATGTTTGACAAAATGACAGAGCCACAGTAACTCTTGAAAATCTGTAGTAAGGTGGGTCTCTTCTAGCAGGAACAAAGTAGAAAGGTAACCTCATTGCGAGGCAATGCTTACTGATGAAGAACATGGACTATGAATCCTTCAGGAACACCTGAAGTCACAGGTGGGGATGCTAACTCAGTGGATAACTTATCTCATGATGCAAATGTGTCTCACATTAAAAACAACAAAACCTGGAGCTCTCAGAGCCGAAGCAATGCAGGTGCAGGAGAGGATGGGAGTGGTCTCTGAATGGTAAAGTCAGTTAGATGCGGTAACATTGTACCTTTTATAGAAATCTACCTATTTCTATGTCACATAAACCCCGCCTTTTCAGAAAAAATTTTAGAAAGCAGATGTCCGTTTGAGCTCATTAAAAGTCGTAAAATGCAGATTTTTTTTTTTTAAATCAGTTTGGTGCAAATGTCAGAAATAATACCAGCACTGTGTTTTATCATAGTTCAATCCGATACTTCAATGTACAGCTGAAAATAAAATGTTAAAGTGTTCACTACTTCTTTAAAAGACTTGAAACTCTCAGAGGATGAAATGTGTCTGCATTGCACAAATAAAACAGTTGAAAAGACGGGCGACATTTAGAGTACATTTGTTTGCATGCAAAGCAACTGTAGAGCATCCTTAGCATATAACCCTCAAATATGACAAAGGCAAAAGTAGTGGATGCTGTCAATCATTCAACCTCCCTCCCTAAAACCATGTAGAATTATACCAGTCATCTGACACTCCCTCATCCTCCACATTTCCTGCCTTCATCCACAAAAAGAACATCCAAAATCCAAAATGAAGTAACACACCTGAGAAAGAAGAACAAGAAATAAGGCAGCGTGCATAAGCCATGCTCTACTCCCAAAATCTCCATTCATAACTCACTCCAGCTTGACTCTGTCTCACCTGCAGCCTTAATTGTGTCTCATTTACTTTCTCATCCGTCCATCCATTTCTTCCCAGGTCTATGTATGTACAATCCTCTTAGACATTTAAAATCCTCCTTTCCTTATCCTTTCCTGCTGTTTTCTATCTTTATTTTGCTTTATCTAATCACTGCTATCCCTCCTTCAATCTTCTTTATCCCACCTTCTCAATCTTTTCCTCCCTCTGTCCTTGTTTCAATCCCGCCTTAGCCTCTCTGCCTCTTGCATTCAATCCAGTTCATCTCCCTGTTTCATCCCCAGGAAGCCCCCCCAGCTTGACGTTTTGTCTCCTTTCCCTCCATCCATCAGTCTCCCTATGAAGGCAACTCTAATTTAATTTATCCTTCAAGCTTTGCCAACAAAACTGAAAATTGTTACACAGATGAAAAAAATTACACGTTACCATTCACCCATTCATTCTTCTTTCAATCTCTGCATCCATCTCCTCATTCATCCACCCACGTCTCCTTGTTGTTTCACACTAAATATTTCCCCGCCTCAATGGGTGCAGGTGCTTTCCATTACATCCAAACACACATGCATGCATGTACTACACACACAATCACAAACTTTGAAGTACAGGGCTTCATCAGATCCAAACCGCAGGAAGCGAGATGGCGGATCAGAGATAAGCTAGCAGCATGGAGCCGTGCATGTTCGCTTGGTTGTGCGTCCTGCCATAAGAGCTCGACTCCCGGTGAGTCAGTGCTGCCTGTTAGCGGCGTGCTGGTTGCTTTGATGTTATGACTTCAGTGTCCTGGACTGGCTGGAGTTAGAAAACTGTGGAAATTACGCTACAGCAAGGTTTATTTCATTACAGCACAGCCTGTCTTGTATTTTCAAACAGAAACTTGATTTAAAGTGAATTTCAGGAGGAGATAAGCCTGATATAATGCAAACAATGTGTGTTTGATTCATGGTTTTGGTGTAAGCTGCACCAATCAGCATCCTAATCAAACCTAACATCCTGATGATTTATTATCTCTTCATGTATGATTTCTTTGACCTGCAGAAGCTTTCTTATTCAAAGGCTTTTTAAATATAAGAACAAAAGCACAACACAGTGAAAATTGAGCACAATTCCATTAACAAATCAGAAACGGCATCACAGCATCTGCATGTAAACTAGTCAAATTAGTGTGGACAGTGTTAGAAGGTCTAGCATCCCCAGCCTTTAGGCTTCTTGCAGGTAAACATCCACATGCTTGTGCTGGTTGTGCATTGTTCTTAACCTGACACAGCCGTTCAACAACTTTTTTCTAGATTAAACACTGGCAAATTACTCCACAGTAAAAGATGCCATCGGTACACTTGGCTGATTGACATCTGGATTGGAGAGTATTTTGGCAGGATGTCTATGATGATTAACCATCAATTCTGGAGATAAACTTTCTTTTAACTACATGAACACATGTACACATGTTCATAATGGCTGCTACTCATCCCCTGCATAACTTTGACATGTCCGCTGTGCACACTCTCAACATTAACATGACATGAACTTTAGATGTAGTACACACACGCGTGGTGGAGGCAGTGTGTCTGAAAAGTCCACATGTGTATGTGTCATCGTCGCCGCACTGAGACAAACTAGCCAGTGACAGATAAGTTCTGTTTTAAATAGGCGATGTTTAAAGGTGCAGTCACTAATTTAATGTCCTGGTAGAATTCAGCAGAGCATCTTAGTAAAAATGAAACATGATATTTATAATTTGGCCTGTCTAAATTAGTGTTTAATCACCTGAATATATAGAACTGCTTGATTCTTATTAACTTCAAATAAGCCTTGTATTCATACATAGAGAGGGTCCCTTCCACAGATGCTGCCGTCCTGGATTTTTGCATTTTGCATATTTCTACAGTACCGTTGCATGGGGCAGTGGGTTTGCTGAGCAAGACATTGTGGCATTGTAACCTTGCAAAGTGTACGGATTCACCCATTTCTGTGTTTCTCACGGGTGAATCCATCTTTCAAAGCTCCCATCTGACCAGTTTGGGCCCGGTTGGAAAGTAACAGGACCAATCAGCTTCGCGGGGTAGCACTTTCAGCAAAGTCGTGACATAAGCAAGGAGTGAGAAGAGGCTGGTGCAATTATGATGGAAGAGATTAGCGTAGATGCTGCTAAAGCGTGAGTTTTATCAGAAGCTGACGACATTTCTTCATTTAAAAAGAAGAACAAAGAACAGCAGTGAGTTGTTTTCTTTTCAAAAACGACAAATGTCTACAGTTGCCACTTGTCATGGTTCGTGTTATGCAGTTCTCTATGGAGTTTACTCCTTAGTAGCAGCTACAACGTTACATTTTTTGTTGCTCTGATTGGCCTGTAAAGATGTTCATCCAATCACCCTCCAATTTTTTTTAAAAGGCTCTGCCCTTTCCCAAACACAGTCTATGGGAGGTTACCAGATGGATGTGTGAAAACAAATCCATCTGGTGTGTCAGGTTATGGTGTATGAGCATGTGGACAAAGTCACAGACTTTTCAGTCTTTTAAACCAGCTGGACTCTTTTGTGACAACCTCTTATCTTTCAGTGCATCTTTTGGTGCATCTTTCGGTATCATTGGCAAGATGATACCAAACGTGTCTAATGCTGATATTTTCAGTAGAGTGGGGATAGGAAGGGTCAGCTGCTTGATATGGGAATGGCAGCTGAGCCTCAATGGGCATGTGGCATGCTTTTCTAGGCTGGATCCTGCCCAGTGCATACTGGGTGCCAAGGACGCAGTGGGCTGGTCCAGATGCCAGGGGTGACAGTGTGGAGGGGGCAGCTGGGAAGACACCTGAAGAGATGGGGCATCAGCCTGATGCAGGCTGAATCTGACTGTTAGAGGATCCTAATACTCTCCAATTTTGAACACACAAGTTGGAGTTGAGGCCTTTTGCATCCTGGCAAACAGCTCTAATGCATCCGACTGTCAGTCAGCTAAATCACATAGTTTTTGTTTTTTGTTTTGATAACTTCTATCCATTTTCCATCTTTAAGGTGCTAAAAAGCGTGCACTTGTTATCACTTGGTAGGGTTAGAAGCCTTTAAGTCTACAGTCAGGTAAAAAGCTATGTCATTAAGCTAGTTGGTAAATAAAGGATAGCTGGGATAGATTAACATTTTGATAGTGGAAAAAAGAGATATTTATTGTGGGATGAATTTAATGAGAGAGAAAAGAATGTATCTGGCCATTGCTATCATATACATTTTGTATGTTTCTTTTTGCTTTTGGTTCCATCTTGTTTGTCTTAATGGACACTGAAAAAACTAATCTGGTGTAAAACAGCTTGATAAATCTGTAGTGTAGTGGGATTCAGCTCTGGCTCTGCCTCACTCATTCTACAGGAATAGCTTTGGGGATGCCCACAGAGGAAACAGGCAGCACACATCAAACACACACACAAACACACACGCCTGGGAGCTGCCCGGTTCAAGTGTAATCTTGTAGTGTTGGCCACGGGGCAGCTCCTCTGGAGCAGCTGGGGATCCTGTGATTTCTGCTTTAGGGCCACGAGTTTTTAGTGAAGGTGAATGAGGCATGTAGTCTACATTTGCCTTTAAAGTGTTTCTGCTCCTCACCTAAGTGATTTTGAGTATATTATGACATTTGGTTATTGTAATGAGCCACATTATTTTACATTTGTAAACTCTCCCCTCTCCTCAGCTTTTGGTAAATGAGCTTCAGCTTAACACAAAAGTAAGGACATTTGTGTTTGGTAGATAATTTCTTTGTTGTAACAATGCTTTTTGGCAATAAATTTTATACTGTTGGAGGGCCTGTTTATTTCCTTTCAAAAGGTGCCAGATTTGCAAGGAACATACATTTGTGGGATGAGCAGCAGAGCTGAGTATGTGGATTGGGTTGAAAGGTTTGCCAAATCTCCTCTGCCAATGCCAAACAGCTTCTGCTGTTGCTATTGACTCTTGTTTTGAGCTTCTGGTACCCCCAGGTGCTGACAATCAGGAGCCTGATTGTCAGCACCTGTGAGCATGGGCCCTGCTAAAGTGGTCAGGAGGTGTCTGCTCCAAGAATTGGCATGTCACATTTGACTGATCTGAATAAGGCAACTTCAAGCTGGTGTTCCGTAAAACCAAATTGCAGCATTTTTAGAGTGAGCCCTAGTACTATCTCCAACCTCAACTCCAAGTTCCTTATAACTGAGGATGCCAGAGACGGTTTCTCACCCTGTCAGCACTCAAAGAGGACATATGCAAAAATCACTTTTTCAGCTTTTTCTAACAAAAATATGTACCCCTGGCTGTCCACAATCCCTCCAAGTATCTAACTATCTTAGCCCCCCCCACCCCACCCCCCTTTCAGAAAATGTGTGCTAATCCTCAGATTTTTTCTCGTGATGTCATGTAGGGAGTTAGCCCCGCCCCCCCCAGGTTCGGTTTGCCCTCCCCACTTGGATGAACATTCGGCCCTTGTCTCCTGATCTTCCTCTCAGCCAACAGCTGAGATGCCTGATAGCTCAGTGGGTTACCCTGAGATTGATGGTTTAAATCCCAGCCAGGTCCTTAATGTTGGATAAAAAAGTCTGTAACATCAGGAGTACCACATCCATTTCCTGAGAGTGGTGTGGTCAGGGTTGGAGTCAGACAGATCAGGAACATTTAAAGCCATAGACACAGATACATCTTGTTCTGAGCAGGGCTGAGAGGGGTTTGTAGACTTCCATAAATCCAATACGAGAGTGTTTTTTTCAGCAACAAACTTCACAGGCATGATTTGGGGACCTCTGAGACCAATATAAACGTGTCTTAAAGGACTTAAATATGTCCCCTTTAGGAACTAAAGGCTGTCTTCTACAGATTTGCAATGAAGGTTTGCAGGGCAATATGGCGGACGACTTTCTGGCCAGATAATCCAGAACAGACAACATGCAGCCAATCTTAAACCTCATAGGACTGCCAGCAGGCTAGACATGACTGTCCTTCACCGTCAGGCCAGTTTGCACTGGTGTCAGCAACATGTGCACTGCAACCTGAACATGTGGAGGGACATTATGTTCAGCTCTGAATCCAGATTCCATCTATCACAGTTGGATCATAGGGTCAAAGTGTGGAGAAGACACAGAGAATACTAAGCTGATTGCGGCACACAATACTGACGCTACTCTTTGTTAATTGAATAAATTATTAAATTGTCAATATGTCAATAAGTCTTGTTTCTTCAGACTTCAATCATCCAATCCATCAAACAAGAGTTGATGGCAGAATAAGCTGTTTGGCATTGGCAGAAATTTTGGCAAATTTGTCATGAGCGCAACCCACATACTCAGCCCTGCTGCTCATCCCACAAATGCCTGTTCCTTACAAATATGGCACCATTTAAAAGGGAAATAAACAGGCCTTCCAACAGTATAAGATTTATTGCCAGTAAGCATTGTTACAACAAAGAAAAAAAACTACCAAACACAAATTAGGTTTAGTTGTCTGACTACTCAAAACACTTACACCTCCAGTCATATGAACCCATTCACACCCACTCACTCCACACCACTCACTACTGGCAAAGGGGGCTATTGTGAGGTGATATCAGTATTAGCTTATCCCATTCATAAGCATCCTTACACATTCTTACTCTACGGGTGCAGCACACTGTAAAAACCAACAACTTAAACACACTCACAATATCTGTTGAAACTGATTATGTCAGTTTTTAAGTAGTGGAAATAAATTTTTAGACTCACATTAAAATATATGATTAACACCACAAACCTAGATGAGTTAAAAGATCTCTAAACAAGCTCTCTAAACATTAGAGGTAACTGATTTTTTTAACAACACTGTGGAAACTTTCCTGCACTTAAAAGTTCTGTTTAAATCCAAGTCAAAATAAACACGTTTAAGCTTATTACCTCTGCCAAAGAGGTTATGTGATCGAGTGGGTTTGTTTGTTTGTTTGTTAGCAACATAACTCAAAAAGTCATGGATGAATTTTCATGAAATTTTCAGGAAATGGCATAAGGAAGAACTGATTAGATTTTGGGACTGATCCGGATCACTGTCTGGATCCAGGAATTTTTTAAAGGATTTTGTACAATTGGGAGGTATAGGGCTAATGGCAGAGGTCTGCGCTGTTCACTAGGAGCTGTTGGACATGAGTAACTTATTCAAAGTTTTGGACTTTATAGACTTTGAAGGACACATGCCTGGTCGAGGAGACGAGTCGGAGTGTAACAGAGAAAAAGACAGCGAATTGTAGCGAGAATACTCACAATGCTGAGAGGAATAGAGGAATATTCACCATCTGCCATGACTTTCAGTCGTCTGGTGAGACCATGGATGCTTCCGCCATGACAGTCCACATGTAGCGAAGCCAATGCTTTGCCTCACTGTGTCTCCACCCCACCGGGGAGGGAGTAGTCGTCGAATATGATTTTGGGAGTCAACCGGATCACCGTCTGGATCCAAGAATGTTTTTAAAGGATTCTTCACTATTTGGAGATAGGGCTAATGGCAGAAGTTTGTGCTCTCTGAGTGCTTTTCTAGTTTTTGAATGCAATTACAAAAAACACTTTTTGATTGAGTGCTGTTTACTTAAATGTGCTTTATTGATTCAGGAATATAATCAAATACAATGCAGGTGAGCTGAAGGCTGCTATCAGAGTAACCTTTGCTATAACACCCCAGCAGTGCCATGGACTGAACAGCTCCATGCTATGTCATATAGATGTAGTAATTTGTACAACAGGAGCTTCAACCAATAACTGGAGCTTAAAAAAGCATCAATTTCCAGAAGATAAATATTTTTATATTATAAATTCTTTTATTGAAAGAGGATTTTTTTATACTTGTGAGCTGCAAGCTGTAATCATCAACATTTAAACAACAACAACAACAAATACTTGAAATATTTCACTTTGTATGAGATGAATCTAGAATGTATGAAGGTTTTCCTTCTTGAATTAAATCACTGGAAAAAATACACTTTTTCATGATATTCTAAATTTTTCAGCTATACCTGTTTGTGTTGATGGCTGAGAGCATGTAGGAATGTATCTCAGTATATATGTGTATTTTTGGCGCTTCATTGCTGTTGTCACTGTACAGAGTGAAGAGATTTTATTCTACTGCATTCTGCATACATCTGTATGGGTGTGTGTATGTGTATGTGTATGTAAAGGATTTAGTATACAGTGATAGCATCTTCCCTCATACTTAGGGTTGATATTATATTAACATTTAAAGTATATTTGGAGTAACAGTAGCAATAACTAGGCATGAAGTAAAACAGACATGTTCAGGTATGTGTGTCTCACACTATGCTGTAAAGCTGCATGTTTGTAATCATATCTCCATAAATGGAGCTGATAGCATCACAGTCAGCGAACAGGGGGTGGAAATGAGATGCTGATAGGGTAATAACATTACCACAGATCCTGGTGCACACAAACTCACATGCACACACCTGTCACTGTATCCCCCTGGTGGATCAGGTAACATGCTGTAAATTTGCCAGTGATCCATGCTGGCAGTCAAACAGGGCACAGTCAGACCACATTTGTGTCAAAAACCTTCCTAGAGCACAATTTTATGGGTTGTCCTTCTGTCCGTTGAGGTCATTTTTGTGAACAGAATATCTCAAAAATCCTATAAGGGGTCTTCTTCAAACTTTACACAAATGCCCTCTCTGATTCAAGAACCATCTGACTAGATTTTGGAAGTCATAGGTTAAAGGTCGAAGTCACAAGGTCTCATGTTCATCCATTGCTTGTAAATGCAATTTCTCAAGGATGCTTTAGGGATTTTCTTCAAGCCTTTGCACAAATGTCCACTCTGACTGAAGGATGACCTGATTAGATTTTGGTGGCACAGGGTCAAAGTCATTGGGCCTTACGTTCATCCCTTGTCTGTAAGATAAATATATATCAAAATACTAAAGAACCCAGTTTTCCCTCCAAACTTTTTCTTGGCCCCACTCAGGCAGCTGTATACACTGCAAAGGCATACAGTCTGATCTCAACAGCTGATCTCAGTGCAACCTGAGAGCTTGAACAGTAAAAGAAGAATGGAGTAAAACTGTGGTGTCCAGAAGCCTGATTGAGACCTATCCACACAGACTGAATTCTGTGATTGCAGCTAAGGATGCATCTACTAGATACTGACTTGATGGGGTTGAATATTAATTTATGCTTATTTTACATAATTTCTTTTATTTTGCTTATATTGCTATGTAGAAATTTGTGTGTGTTTTTTTTGTCAAAAATGCCAAATATTATAATGACAATTATTGATTTTTATACCACGGTCTTGGTGAATACTTGATTCTGATTGGCTCTGGAAATTCTATTGGTGTTTATTAATTTCTGGTATATGAATACCATTCGAACTTAACAAGTAGTTCCGGTCAAAAAATCATTACACTGTTCCAAATTAACGCGCAGCAGCCGTTAGATGATAGGAGTAACCATAGCAACCTGAGACAGTCATATTTTCTCAGCAGGGAGTACAACACTGCCAGCCTAAGGAGCCTACTGACCGGCATCAACCGTCACTTAACTGACATGAATATAATGACAGACTCCAGGTTTTAAGACCAGTAACGTAAGATGGTCTTATTTCCTATATCCGACGTATGCCTTGTTTCGAGGCTCACCTTAACTCTGAGAGGTGAGCGTTGCAAAAAAAAAAAAAACCTCACTTCCATCCTGTTCTAACTTCTATAAACTATTGTCAGAAGATTTAAATAACACCAAGTCGTCCATTAATCCCTGATAATTGGACACCTTGTCGGGCATTAACCCTTACATAATATCAATAAAAAGGTAAAACATCCAAGGGGGTGAATATTTTTTATAAACACTGTATAACCCATCAGGCAGTAGTTCTTGAAATCATAAGATGTTATTTAAACATAAATTTAAACCGTCAAGCTTATATTGTTTTCTCACTGTTAATTTACATAAATACAGAATTATTTTTATTCATGCATTGCACAAAAGTAATTATATAAACATAAATACACAGAACATGAATGTGCACACACAGCTTTGGCGTCTTTTTTACATCGGCCTGTGATTTACATCTGTTTGGACCGACCTTCAGAGCACAGTCAGCCGGGTTTGAAGGTAGCGAAGAGGAATGTGTCACACAACACACACACAGCAATTTATTTTAGCATCACTTTCATATCTCTAAAAACAAACACACCCGCACTTTGTGAAAACAGACCCTGTCTTTTTCTTTCCCCCTGACATATCTGTTAACTTCCATATCTTAAACTCGACACACACACACACACACACACACAGGCTCACACACACAGCTGGCTGGAATGTGTTGTTGTTACGGTGGAGCTGTTGAGCTGCTCAGTACTCAGCACCTCTACACTGATAAGACTTCAGCTATCTGATGGAGGAGAACGCAGACAGACGGAGAGACTGGGGAGTACAGTGATGGATGGAGGGTGGACAGACATGGAGAAAGTGGCAGGACAGAGGGACAGGATGTTGAATGGCAGCTCATGACAGCATACCTGCCAACACTCCAGTTTTCCTGGGTTTGTCCTGTATTTTTAGGGTCATATTGTCCAGTTTTGTTTTTCTCTTAAGAAAGAAGAACGTAATCTGATCCCAACAAGGCCAAACAAAGGACCAAAAAAAAAGCAGTTTTTTGTTGGCTGAATATCATCTGCAAACAATGCCACATAGTTTTAGTGAGTGTGGAGAACATTAGAATTACTAGCACCAGAAAGCTACGGGCCTTCTTGCAGGTTAACATCAGCATGCCTGGGCTGAATTTGCTTACTCATCTCCATACAACATTTTAAAATACTGCCATGTTTTCTTCCCAATGCTAAATCCTGTTCAAATCAATACTCTGGGGGAGGTGATTCAGTTTATTTTGTGTGTTGATCTTGCTGTGGAAAGCTTTAAATAATAGTTCATGATAGTTTTATTGAGTGAAACAGTAACGTGCTTACTGCATATTTGACACCTTGGAGATAAGAACAAGCTGTGAATCCATACATATGTGAGATTTTTCATAGTTCATATGGTGTACAGACTTAACCCTGTCATGGAACAATTGACACCCATCTGCCCGTTGCAAGAAAATCGTTGAATCATGAGGAAGAAATAACGGCATCATCTTTGCTGAATCATCACTTCTGTCTGCCTTTAAAACATGAACTATTGACTGAAAACTGATTTGACATTTCTGGGTGAAACTTAATGTCTGAGAACTGTGTAATAAAACCAAAATCAACATTAGAAATGATGAGAAAAAGGCAAAGACAGATGGCAAACATTGTGAAATCTGATTTTGGGGCTTTGTTTTGGACGAGGAGGCTATGGCATGGTTCTATGTCAGCCGTCACCTGGTTATTTATAGACCTTATTAGACATCTGGCCTCCAATCAGTCTCCAGTCTTACAATTTATCCTTTCATCCCTCTTTCCTCCTCCCCCTCCATTTGTATCACCACCTCTGACCTTTCCTTGTTAGGGAGGAAAAGGAAGAGGTTAACCTCTGCTCTGACTACACAATCATCAGCTCACACACAAGAGTTCAGTCTCCTCTTGCCTTTTCTAAAGTTCCCCACAGAGAGCAGGTCTACAAATCTAAATGTAGATAATTGGCTTTCACTTTAAATTAACACTCCACTCAGATTTATATTAATGGACTCTTCTGTTGTTGAACTCTGTCGGGTTAATTGAGGGTGATGGGAAGTTATGTCAATGTATATCATATACTCTGCATATTAATACATAACTGGCAGTAATAGGCATTGCAGCTTCCATTCAAAGGGATTTCCTGTATGTTTTCAAACATGTCCTGCACTTATATCTCAGTACATCTCTAGCAAGAGATACACTTGCTTTTTGACCTTGCATTTGCATACACAGCCAGCTGTGTTAGGGATGTTATTGTTCACATTCTTGCTTATGCAGTACACATGCTACATCAGGAAACCTCCAGAGGACTTGACAGAAAGTCCAGGCTGGATGTAACAAGGAGGAACTAAATATACATGGTGAAGCTAGATGAGGTTCCTACTATGTTAATTCTGCCAGGTAAGAAAAGCAACAGTTGCACAAAGGTAGTCTGTAAGGGTGGAACGAACTCACCATTGGCACAACACCCCCTCTGTTTCATCAGTATTTTCCTTAATGCACTGACATTAAATTCTTCGACTTGTTTTTATTTAGGGGGGTTTCACGTAGGAGACTGAGGCCTGGATCCAAGTACACTTGAGATATTTGTTCATTTGATCAGTGTCAATACAAGCATATTGAACTCAGGCACTTTGCCAAAGTCTCATGTGTACTTGAGCAAAGTCTGCAACTATGCAACCATGTAATGGGGTGTGTGTCAATGGGAAAAGTTGTAAAGAGTTCAGTTAAATCTGTCATTAAGAAATGGAAGCACGTGTAAATCTGCCTAGATCAGGCCATCCTCACAAACTGAATGACTGTGCAAGAAGGACACTATAGTGAAATGCCACCAAGACACCTATGACTACTCTGAAGGAGTTACAAGCTTCAGCAGCTAAGATAGGAGAGACTCTGCATACAACAACTGTTGCCTGAATTCTTCACCAGTCAAAGCTTTATGGGAGAGTGGCAAAGAGAAAGCCACTGTTGGAGAAAACTCATATTAAATCACCACTAGAGTTCACCAAAAAGCATGGGGGGAGACTCCCCAAGTGGAATAAAATTCTTTGGTCTGATGAGACCAAAATGGTGCTTTTTGGCCATCAGACAAGACACTATGTTTGGCAGACTCCAAACACTGCTCTTCACCACAAACACACCATCCCCACTGTGAAGCATGGTGGTGGCAGCATCTTGCTGTGGGGATGCTTCTCAGCAGGCGGCCATGGAAGGCTTGTAAAGGTAGAGGGTAAATTGAATGCGACAAAAATAAAGTAAAATCCTAATCAGTCTGCTAGAGAACTACAACTTGGCAGAAGATTTAATTTCCAGCAAGACAACAACCTGAAGCAAACAGTGAAAGCTACTCAGAAATGGTTGAAAGACAACATTACTTGACATTACTTTGCAGAAATCTGTTGTCTTTTTGACTCTCACGAGTTTTTTTTGTACCTTTCTCTGTCAAAAAAGCCAAATTATATTGACCATGCATTTATAAAATCAATAGATGGTTAATCATCCAAGGTGGTGAACACCTTTTAAGGCAATATAAGTGAAAGCACTTTAAAGACAGTGTAACTGTCTTATCATTTAGGCCACACTCTTTCATTTACTCAGCTCTTGTTTTTTCCTGTCAGACGAAGGAGAGTTAACTCGGCTATCAGGGAACCTTTATGCATGTCTGGTTGTCTGTGTGTATGCAGTACGTTTTTCTTGTGATTGGGACTAACACTGCCAGTGTGAAAAGAAATATTTATCTTGGGTGTCTGCCTCTTAGAACAACTTTTATACAACTCTCCTTCTCACTTTCTGTCTGTGTGTCTCTTTTATTCCCCTCAGAATTTTTATTTGATATATTTATCTTTGACTTTGCCAGTAAAGCCCCACTGGAATACAGAACAAAATCCCTTCTTATTTCATTGTAAGCTGTCTTTTTATTTAATATTACATATCTTATTGATTTGACAGTCAAAAGATTCAAAACGTTGCCCAAATAGAAGAAGAAATTACTTTTATTTCAACCCTTGGGCAACATTTTGTTTCCATATTCAGGCCAAAAATGATGTGGGGAAAGAAGAGAAATAAAGAAAGTGGCTTGTAATAATAAATTGCAAGTAATATTCTTGTTTAAAATTTGACGTTGCACACAAAAGCACACATGCTAAAAGAGCCCTGTTTCCTGTCATATTTTGTGTAGATAATTTCTGTTGTGTCTTTCAGTAAATAGCCCAGAGCTGTAGTACAACACATGGCTCAGGCATACACACACAAAGGTCAGCTTTGCTCATGAATTGCTTCATCAGCAGTTTAATCAGAGAGGTTAGAGTTTAATGAGTTATTATTACTGAACCCCAAATCACGCAAACACACGGCTGCACTCATTATAAACAGTGTGTGTGTGTGGGTGTACTGTATGCGCTCATGACCTGCAGCAAGTGACGAATAGCTCTACAGACCTGCTCCATGGAGCTTTATGAACTGTTTCCAGACCTTTGAGGTTTTCAGACTGTTGAGAGGAGAATATTTAAAGTGGCAGTTCACCTGAATCACAAGAAGAATATTCAGGTGCTTTCTTGAAATTTCAAGTTTTTCCTCTCTGCAAAGGCTTTGACACCATCCCAATAAAACAAGCTGATAAAACTTAAATTTGGATAACCGGACACACCAGATAGACCATTTTATATATCCATTATACCTGATAAACCTGGCATCAAATGCCCATAGTCTTAGTCTTGGATGGTGATTGGAAAAATTTTCTGTCACATTCATTATGAGGAAATCAGACAAACAAGAAATATGGCATAGAAGGCATGCACAGCCCCTGTAAGTAAACTACATAACATAAGCTCGACAGGTAGCTGTAGTTGTCCATTATTGATGGAGCCAGTTGATGAGTCAGACTGATGTCAGAGTTGGTTGGGAGAAGAGTGAAGACAATTGCTTCTCTGGCAGCCACTCTTTACCAGCTTGCTGCACTACTAAATCACACCTCTACCATCCTGTTCTCCTTCAATGATGCTGATTGGTCCGGCCATTCTCTGACTGGGCACAAACATAAAGCTTGAAGCTTTGTAAGACGGCTCTATCTGCTCGATGACAGACATGGAATCTAGCCACTCTATTGGCTAAAGAGTTTGAAGGAAAATCATCCAAAGCTCTACAGTACATGATATTTATCAAGGTGTTGCAAATAAAAGGAGAGCTGCAAAGACAACCAACCTTAGGAAGATTTGTGACAGAGCAGAGGTCTTGTTGCATTTAATAATTCAAGGGAATTATCAGGCAACTTCAGTGCAACTGACATTTTTTGTAGCCTTCCCCAAATCCGTGCCTTGCAAGAATCCTGTCTCTGAGCTATGCAGGCAGTTCCCTTGACCTCGTGGCTTGACTTTGCTCTGATATGCATTGCCATATAAGGCCTTCAATAGAGAGGTGTAAGCCGCTCCAAATCATGTCCAATCAATTTAATTTTCCACAGGTGGACTCCAATCAAGTGTAGAAACATTTCAGCAAAGATTAAAATAAATGGGAGGAACCTGAGCTAAATTTCAAGGGTTTTGCAATGAGTCTGAATACTTTTGTCAATGTGATATTTAATTTTTTAAATTTTCAATTGATTAGTAGCATTTTTAAAATTCTGTTATACTTTGTCATGATTGGGTACTGAGTGTAGATTAATGAACATAAAAATGTTTTTTGATTGTGTCATCAGGTTAACATAAGAAAATTGATAAAAGGGTGTCTGAGTACTTTCTGAATGCACTGTGTCTTCATGCTTAAGCTTGTTTTACTCAGTTTACCCCTGGTATTGTAAAGGATAGAAACTAACTTCTAGAGAATCACTCACTGACTCTGTCCACAGATATTTGGATCTGCCAAGGCAAAGCTGTGGTGTGTGTGTGGGTCATTATGTGTGTGTGTGTGTGTGTTAGTGTGATATTCTAGTAAATTAGACCATCAATCAAACACAACATGGGAAGCAGGGAGAAAAAAAAAGCCCCGCAATGAGACAAAGGCGCTGGAGCGACATGTGGGATTATTTAACTGCCCATTCAGAAACATCCGTGTACGGGTATGTGTGTGCATATGTGTGTATAACTCTGGAGGAGAAAAGTGCTGTGCATTATTTAAGTCTGAGTGGTTTATTAGAAACCTGAGGACATTTTTGACCTGTCAGCATAAACTAAAGACTTCATTTGGTAAATAATCAAAGGTACCTCTGACTGATAAAGAGCTCGCTGGGGCACCGAGTGAAAGCCAAGACTTAAGTTGGTTTGGAGCAATTAACAACCATGAAAAGAGACTAGCTGCTCGCAGATAAAAGGCCAAAAATGTTCTAAAATCAAGGTTTGAGACAGAGAGCTTATACATTCATTTTATCACTGGGAGTAATTCTTGTGCGCTTCACTATCATTTTAAATTGACTTCTACTTTTAGTTGAGCAGAAAGCCTCAAATGCTGCAAGTCAGTTTTCATGGAGTTTTTGCTGATGCAGTTTGCCTGTGTAAGTTAGACGCCCACATGTTTGTGACAGACTTACCACAAGTCAAGTCTACTTGTGTCAAATTTGAGAATTTGATCTTCAGAGTGCCCACAGATCAAATAATCTGCTAAATGAAATGAAATGAAATATCAATATTAAAACAAGAGAGATAAATCAAACCAGAAAGCTGGAAATCTACACCTTACAACCATAAATGTCATTGGGATTACTTATAAAGTAAATTGTATAAAATCAGACTTAATTTGTCCACAAGGCTAAGCCCCACTTGATCTTTACTTTTATTGCTATAAAAACAAGAAAGACAGTATTTTTGTTGGGAAAGAGTGATGAAAGACTCTTATGGTGAAACCAGCTAATGTGTCCAGCTGTTTTTACCACAATCATTTAGATTATACTTAGGATAAACATCACTGCGCACTGATTGACACATCTCATTTGATTGACAGGTTGCTTGACAGACAGAAGCTACTTTTCTGTCAATCAGAATGCTAGCTAGCTAACTGACAGGAAGTCAAGCTTAGTGGGCGGGTTGCTGTTGAGACAGCAATTTCAATATGGCCTGTTGCGGATTGGCTTTAAAAGCAGTTTGAGTCCGCCTATCGTAAGCAGACGGCTGACATCACACAGGCTTTGTCCAGTTCTTTCTACAGTCTATGGTGATACCCTGATAATTTGAGCACACTCTCCACCACTTGTGTTGTTGCCATATGTCACAAAGTTGCTCCTCCATTTCTGATGTCCATTGAAACCTTATGCTTTAAGTTTTGCAAAATGGAGCTGGTCAATGACAGACACAGAATGGCCAATCTGTCTTGCCAATCTATTTGTTTTGCATGATCAGGAAAGTCTTGCTCATGAGGTCTGGCTCTGGAACACTAAAGGAAGACAACTGTGGTGACATGAGTCAGATAGGAGAGATGTAGCTGTAGTGTTGGGCTGTAGATAGCACAGTCTGTCTTGTAGGACTTTAGATGTAACAATCTGATCCTTGTTTTTGATGTGCAGTAAAGTTTCCAGCACTGTTTGCATTGCAGCCATTAAAGCTTGTCTCACTACAGACCGCAATATGTTTAAAAAAAACTGGGTAAGAACAATTGGGATCAATTTCGAAACAACTTAAACATTAGGGACACAAGCTGTTGGCTTAATTTGGCAGAAGCTGTTGGAATTATAACATCTTGCATTGGCACCAAATGTCTGGCATTTGATGTCAGAACATGTCCTCCATTATAATCTAATTTAAATGAAAGTCCTTGGGGGGATTGGGCTCTAATATATTTTTTGTCTTCTGCATGTGTGAGACAGGCTTGGTCAACAGAGAGGAAATTCTGTTTGACAGCCTGATATTAGTGCATGCCTTGTTGTCTGTGTGTGCATGTGTGTTCGTGCGTATGTGCAGTGGAGCGTGAAGCTGTTACCTCGGTCACTAGCTTTGTCGTGGACCACAGAAAGACGCTAATTAGTAGCACACTGTCTCTCAGCTCGTAAAAACTCACAGACAGGGACAAGAGACATGAAGCAAGTGCCTTAGAAGAAAGATGTCGGGGTAATGGGAGGGAAAAGAGAAATAAGTGGTGAATGTGCCAATGAGAGGCAGAATGACAGAAAGGAAAACAGAGGAAGTTGGTGATTAAAAGCTTTAAGAAGGAGATGGAGGTTGAAATGGGCACCAAAGAGATGACAAAAGCAAAAGTGAGGAAAGAAAGAAGAGTGGGAAGAGGGTGGCAGTAGTTATGTGGTGTGAGGAGTCTGCTGTTCGCCAACTCAGTGTCTCATCATGATTTTTGGTTTTTCTGCTTAAATGCAGAAGAGACTCTGAGGGAACACGCTCAAAAAGAGATCATGAGGCAAAGATCCTGCGCTAAATTTCAAAACCCTCAACCTCAAAAGTTAATGACATGCATCTTATCCCAGTGAGCCCAAACAAAGCCATCACACAGTGGTTACATCCACTCATAAGCAGCAGATTGTGAAAGGAAAAAGAGGGATCACTTCTCAGATTTTAGTGTTTCAATCTGTTGTTTTTGTGGTGGAAACATTTTTTGTAATATTTGTTTGCCCATTCTCTCACTGCCCCATCATGTCTCTGAACCTGATGGAAGAAACTGTTAGTATTTAATTTTCTCTACAGTGGCCAATTTGGAAATCTTATTTGCTGCTTTTAAAATGACCATAAAGTGTGAATAGGACATGATAAAATGTTGTTATCACACTAATGTTGTAATCAGATTTTCCCACTGAGGGAAACAATTGACAGCACTGATATGTATAACCCCAATTCCAAAAAAGTCAGCACGTTGTGTGAAATAAAAATAACAGAATTTGCAAATCCCGTATTTTATTCACAGTAGAACATATCAGATCTTGCAACAAGGACATTTTACCATTTCATGAACAATATTGGCTCATTTAGATTTGCTGGCAGCGATGCATCTCAAAAATGTAGGGACTGTTCAACAAAAGCCTAAAAATAAGTAAATGGTATATGAAAAACAGCTGGAGGAGCATCTTACCACTAATTAGGATTATTGGTGACAGTCAGCAAAATGACTGGGTATAAAGGGAACATTTTAAGAAAGGCAGAGTCTCAGAAGTAAAGATGGGCAGAGGTTCAGCAATTTGGGAAAATATTGTGTCTAAAAATTGTGAAAAAAATCAGAAAATTTGACTTGGATATCCCAGCATTTACAGGAAATAATAGGGGTGTAATAGTTTGGATTGTACCTTAATTTTTGGTCACAGTTCAGTATGAGTTTGGTTCATTGATAAAAAAGGAACATCAGTTGAGGATTTATTACCTCCGCCAAGGAGGTTATGTGATCGGGTGTTTTTTTTTTTAGTCAGTTAGTTGGTTAGCAACATAACTCAAAAAGTCATGGATGGATTTTCATGAAATTTTCAGGAAATGTCAGAAATGGCATAAGGAAGAACTGATTAGATTTTGGGAATGATCCGGATCAGCGTCTGGATCGGGGAATTTTTTGTTAAGGATTCTTTACTATTGGGAGATAGGGCTAATGACGGAGGTCTGCGCTGTCACCACTTTACACCAGGAGATGGCGGACATAAGTAACTTCAATCCCAGCAGCATTTTGGGTGTGTTTCTGTTCAAAGTTTTGGAGTTTATAGAGTTTGAAAGACGCATGCCTGGTCAAGGAGATGAGTTGGAGTGTAACAGAGAGAAAGACAGTGAATTGTAGCAAGAATACTCACAATGCTGGGAGGAATAGTTGTCCAGTGAGACCATGGGTGAGACTGTCAGTGCATCTGTTGGCACTGGCAGGCAATGCTTCCACCATGACAGTCCACCTGTAGCGAAGTCAATGCTTTACCTCACCATGTTTCCACCCCATCGGGGAGGGAGTAATGGGCGAATGCTGTGCTTGGGGGCACATGGGGACGGATCCAGGAATTTTCTAAAGGATTCTTCATTATTGGGAGATAGGGCTAATAGCGGAGGTCTGCACTCTCCGAGTGCTTTTCCAGTTATTCTTGGTTTCAATTTTTTTGTTAACTAACATTACTGCAGATTATACTTTGTTTAATCTAGTGTTATTTCTATCAGTAATAGTTGGTACAGCTTGTATTATATTAAACAAAACACAAAAAATGGAGAAAACAAAAATTGTGCACTTTAAACCATTTATACACTGTGGGATTTCAAGCTGACCCTACGACAGTCATGGCAGAATGTCAATTCATACTCTGTGTCTGAATCACTTACAACACACAACTATCACAAATGATTTATGGGCTCACACTTAGGGGTGGTCGATATGGAAAGAGCGAGAGGTAGTATAGCCGATCCTATGATAAAACAGATTAAGCAGATTGCCAACACATTCTATTTCTTCTGAGATCATCTTATCGTGCACCCCTACTCACACTACACAAGTGAATACGGGATGGTATGTGACAGAAATCTTTTTAAAATGTCTCAGCTACTGAGGATGAAGTGTTTCCAGTCGTATCCTCTCTCTCGCTCTCTCTCTCTCTCCCCTCTCGCTTTCCCCCGCTTTCTCTCTCTATCCCAAACACACAAACAGCATCACCGTTCCTGTCAGCCGCAGGTCCTCGGTTAATACTTCCTGCTCGTTTATTTCCTTATCATAGCGGGGGTGGAGAGGGCATCAGAAAGTCATTCCAGCTGTTGTCATTGTAATTCAGAATGTTGTCTGTTTATTCTACTCGTGTTTGCTCTGACTGTGGGAGTGTCTGGAGTCATATGACCAAAATATCAAACATGTCAGAAATCCATCCAACCGGTCAGGAGCACCTTGTTGGGCTGTGATTGGGTCGTTGTTGTCATATTCCCCCGTGCACAGCATGACAAATGACGGCCGATCCGACTGAAAGGCGGCATGACTTCTGAGTTGTGCAACTCAAAATTTGTGACTGAATGGGATGAAATTCGCACAGTGTATGCACAGCTTTATAGAGCAAAATAGAAATTAACAGCCTAGTATCTTCTGATTTGAAACAAAAAACAAAGACAATGTAAAATGCAAATTAAAGTACATGCATTTTGGACCAATGTATGAATGTGAAGCAGCATTATGGTGTCGGGATGCTTCTCAGCAGCTGGCCCTAAAAGGCTTGTGAAGGTAGAGGGTAAAATGAATGCAGCAAGATATAGGAAAATCCTGAAGGACAATCTTATTCAGTCTGAGGAGAACTACAGCTTGGGAGAAGATTTATTTTCAGCAAGACAATGACCTGAAGCATACAGCGAAAGCTACACAGAAATAGTTAAAAGACAACAAGGTGAAAGTTCTGGAGTGGCTGAGTCAAAGCCAAGACCTCAATCCACTAGAGAATTTGTGGCTGGACTTAAAATAGGCTGTTCAAGCCGGATCCCCGTGCAACCTGACAGAGCTTGAGCAGTTTTGCAAGTTTCAGTGTCCAGATGGTCAAGCCTGATTAAAAGCTATCCACACAGACTCAGTGCTGTGATTGCAGCCAAAGGTCCGTCTACTAAATACTGACTTGAAGGGGTGAATTTTTATGCAGTCACTTATTCCCATTATATTCTTTAATTCACTCACTTCGTAGAAATCTGTTTTCATTTTGACATATTTTTTTTATTTGCCAGATTATATTGATCATAACTATTTTTTAAAATCGTTAGAAAGGGTAAAACACCTAAGAGGGTGAATACTTTTTAGAGGCACTGTATAGTATGTTTTGTGACCATTCTCTGCTTTAGTTTTTCAGGAACTCAAAGGGCAGGAGATTTTAATTCTTGCCATATTTTTTGGTGAGTGATGAAAATCAGATTAGTGAGACTTATGCGTGTGGGTTTTTCTCTGTTTCTCCACAGTATCTTTCTTTTCTTTGTTTTTATTGTTTCCTGCCTTCTTTATCGTTGCATCTTATACACATCAGATTGTATATGCTGTGTGTCTCCTTTATTCATTAAGAGGATTTACAGCACATGGAGACGAAGGAACACCAGATGTTTCCATAAAACTCTCTTCTCTTGATTTTTTGTGGACACTCAGTATGTGCACTCTCATCCTCTCCAGCTCCGATTTCCTCAAACGTGCTGATACCTTTTGTTTTTTTTTGTTTTTGTTTTTTTCTAAGATTTGTTTTTGGGCCTTTTCATGCCTTTATTAGATAGAAGAGGACAGTGGATAGACTTGGAAACAGGGACGAGAGTGGGGGACGGACATGCGGCAAAGGGCCCCGGGCCAGATTCGAACCCGGGTTGCCCGCGTACATGGTGCGCGCCTTAACCACTCGACTACCGGCGTGCCCGCTGATACCTTTATATCTCATTTGGAGTTGGATGTTTTGTAGGTGACTTATAGGATTATGATTGCTAGATCCAATGATGCTTTAGTGAGAGTGATATGTTTCCACTGATACATAGTGTACAGGCCACATTTTCTTACCATAGTAGCTTTTGTAGCGCTGCATGTCATGTAAGCTGAGGGGGGTGATAACAAAGATCCAAGCACAGGCAGCTGAAATGGCTTCTCCACAGCCTTTTCAGGCTTCTTCTCGTTGAAAAGCTCCTCACTCCTGTGCTCCCCAGGCATGGCCAGCAGGGAGGAAACCTCGGGGCAGACCCAGGAAACTCTGGAGAGATTTAATTTCCCCGTACATCAGCAGGCACCGAGGGATCCCCCAGCAGGAGTTGCAGTTAGCTGCTGTGGAAATGATCTGTGCTGCTCTGCTCGCCCTGCTGCAGCCATCGATCTGACAGGAAACTGAAAAATGGTCAAAGGCAGCTCCATTTTCTTGGGTCCCCTCAGAGGTAAAGGAGCCTATGTGGTTGAGATTTGTTTTTAAAATTAACTTATGATGAATTATGTGGAGATGATACACATCTCAAAAGTAGAAACTGAAGTAGGGAAAAAGTATTTCTTTGGAGCTTTGATTATTGTTTATGCTTTTATGCCTTTGTTAGGAATGAACAGTAGATAGAGTTACAAACTTGGAGAGTGGGGAATTAAGAGCAGGAAGAGAGACACAGGCCGGACTTGAAACAGAACTGTCGAGTTTGAGGATAGATAGCTCAACTTTTAAGCGACTTTTCTCGCTCATTATGTCAAAACATTCAGTTAAGAGAATAGTGATCATGCTTACTAAATATACTGATAACAAGGTTTATGTAAATAACTTTTTAGGTGCAAACGGCAAAAGGTTCAAAAGGTACTAAATGTTCCCAAGAACTCCACATGGAGGTTTTTGCACACTCCTAGCAGGCTTTCATGTATTTAGCACTGTGGAGAGGCGTCCGTCTCACCACTACCATAAGCTCAGATCTGCTGAGGGCTGCAGTGATGGTTGTTCCTCTGGAACTTTGTCCCAACTCTGGAGCTCAGCCAGAGTAACCATCAGGTTCTTGGTCACCTCTCTTGTTGAGGCCCCTCTCACCTGCTCACTCAGTTTGGCTGGATGACCAGCTCTTGGAAGAGTCCTGGTTGTGCCAAATGTCTTCCATTTGGAAATTACTGGGGCCACTGAACTTTTGAGCAGGGGTTCTCAAACTTTTCAGCCCGTGATGCTCAAAATAACAGTAGCTACATTTCCATTACCCTTAGAAATGTGCAAAACCTCAGTAGTGCAATAAAAACTGGTTATGGAAGCACCTAAATTTCTTAAAGCCTGTCAAATACCGCTAAAACATTTTTACGCTCTCATGAGGAGGTTTTTCAGAGGTTTCGATATAGAAGTATATCGCAAAAGTGCAATGGAAACACTTTTTCTGCATTCACAAGTCACAGGACGTAAAGTATCACATGACCAGTTCACTCCAGGGCAACATGGCGCGGTATGTGTGGACAGAAGAGGAGACCCAGACTTTTCTTAACATCATACTTACACCCTTTTCCATGGCTTTTGCCATACATACAGACTTTGCCTTTGAACTATCATCCGCTGCCTTTGTCTTTTGTTCAAAATTGTCAAGGCAACCACTGTAGATGCAGTCATAACCGTACCAACATGCAACAGGTTTTGAACGTCCAGCTTCCTTGCAGCAGAGTCTTGCCAGATGAGATTTTACGAGAACTACGAGGCTCATGCCCAAAACTCCCTTCAATGGAAACACATTTAAAGATCATTTGAACTTAGTCAAAATTTTAGAAATATTGCTTTTATTTTGGGAAAAAACTGTAATGGAAACCCAGCTAATGCCTTAGGCTTGGAACCCTCGCTGAACCTGAGGGTGGTTGACGCATAGTTGAACCCAGCCATACATGTTTACAATAGTTAGACAGTGCAGACTTACGTTTTTTGTGAGCTCCCTTCATGTTTTTTTGCTCTGATTGGCCTGTAAAGATGTGGCAGAACGTTCATCCAATCACCCTCCAAGTTTTTTTTCAAAGGCTCTGCCCTTTCCCAAACACTGTCTTTGGGCGGTTTACCAGATGGATGTGTGAAACATCCATCTGGCATGTTAGGTTAAACCTTCAGTGCAACCTAACCTTCGTAGTCTTTCCGAGATCTGTGCCTTGCAACAATCCTGTCTGTGAGCTCTGCAGGCAGTTCCTCTGACCTCATGGCTTGGGTCTTTGCTCTGATATGCATTATCAGCTGTGATGCATTCTATAGAGAGGTGTGCCTCTTCAAAACATGTCCAGGCACTTTTATACACTACAGATGAACTCCAATCAATGTATAGAAACATCTCAGCAAAGACCGAAAGAAACAGGAAGAACCTGAATGAAATTTCAAGTGTTTTTGAAAAGGTTCAGAATATTTATGTCGATTTGATATTGGCACTGCTTTCTCACTGTAGCATCAGGCTGAAATATAACAAAACTGAAAACAGTGAGGGGGGTCTGAATACTTTCTGAGTGCACTGTCTGACAGACTATAGCACTATATCAGGCCTCAGACTAGTGCAATTTGCACAACAAGTTTCCCTCTGAAATCTACCTGCACCTCCCAGTCCTTAGCAGCCTTTTGCTGGGCTGGCTGGTGTCTTCCTATAAATTTCTCCCTCACTGACAAACTGAACTATGCCCTCTCTCACTGATGACATCCTGCATTCACCCTTCGCCTTCTGTTTTCGCCTTCAGTAATCAAATAATAAACTGGCTCAAGTCAGCTTCTTGTGAGTTTCTAACAGACTGGAAAAATTATGTTCTAATGAGCTTGAGTGGCAGAATGAGAGACTATGTCAGTTTGGTTCCAGTAATTACATTATTTATGAACCTTTAAGGAAAAGCTGTTGATAATTTGTTGAAATTTGAAGGAAATTGCCTAAATGAATTGAATTAATTTAGAGGACACTGATTTAATGAGAAGTGAAGATGACGGCGAGCTTACATTCTTAGTGTCTGGAAGTTTTCTCTTCTACCAACAGAGGGCAGCAGAGCTACTGCAACTTGCATGAAGGCAGACAGTAGCAGAGATCAGTGCTGAGACTAAGAATAGGAACTTTGAACTGTTTTAAATCTGAAATATTCACCTCAACTCAACACCAACTTTATTCCAAGTTTTTGACACTTGTCTTAAATCATTTCTCTAACCAAAAAGAACTCAATCAAAAGAGTTTTAATCCACTGGTTGATGCTTTTTTCAAGCCATTGTGGACTTAGTGGCATTTTCTAACACAATAGAAGATAGATGAAGTTTAATTACATTTCTTTCTAAGTGTGATTGATCTATCAGACTGTGTGTTTGTGTCAGCTGCTGCTGAAGCATTCATCATAAACAGAGACTCCCCTGGGATGATGCATTGAACCACATGCTCATAAAAGACATGGCTTCAAACCAATAAATGATCACAAAGTAAATCATCAGGATGATCTATGGGGGCTGTGACAAAAGAGGACGAGTTGCTGGGAAATTAGCAAAAATATGTGCTGTAATATGTCACTGCTGAGAGGGGGCTGAGAGTTTGGAGTTTTTGATTCTGCTGTGTGGGAAAATATCTGAGTTAAAACAGCAGAGATAGTCTGAGAGGGGAGAGTAAAAGTTTGAGGAGCTCTCTTACTTTTTGTTGGCATCAATTGAGGAGGAGAGAAGAGGATATTTGGGGGAAGTTCAGCCAAAATCTCTCTGTCTCTCACTACAACCTCCAGGCGTACCAGTCCGTGTTGCGCGTCTGCACACTCAACTTTTTTTTGTCCTGATTACAACTCCTCTGCTGCAACTCTCACTTTTTACTCCCAGCCGGCAGCGGAGGGATGTTCTCTGGAAGGAGGAGGAGGAGGTTACACCCGAGCTGAACATTTTCACCTTGGGAAGTTTGGGAGTCAGGCTGATAACTTCTTCCCGGGGAGTTTGTGAATGGAGGGAGACTTTTACGCATTGATTTGAGTGACGCAGGGTGAGATGTTTTAAACGGAGGAAATAAAAACTCAAATCGACATTTCCACCTATTCTGATTTTTAATGGCAAGGGATCGTTTTATGGAATTCTCACTGATCGATCAGTGAAACTTTCTGGAACTTCAGCAGCGAACTTCATCACTCCTTCCCTTCTTTTTTAAAAATCTTCCAACAGCCTTTTTTTTCCCCAGGATCATTACTTCAGCGGTGTCTTTCTTCCCCCCCTGCGGATTTTCAATTATCCTCGCTTTGGAAGTAATCTGAGTGGATATCATGCCTCTGGAGAAGCGCGCCGCGCCGTGCCGGCTTTGGGTTCTGGCTGCGGCGCTGCTGCTGTGCGCTGCCTCGGTGACTGGATGCCCACACAAGTGCAGCTGCTCCGGATCCCATGTGGACTGCCAGGGACTGGGTTTGAAGAGCGTGCCGAAGGGAATACCGAGGAATGCCGAGCGCCTGTAAGTCGAAATTTATGAGAGTTTAAACCAGTTAGTGTTTGACATTTCTCTCTGTGCGCTTTTGGCCCCTGGTCTTTCATATCTGAGAAGGTAAAGTTGGCTACAGGTGAAAAATGAACACGATAGGCGAAGACAAGTCTTCAGAATCGTTAGATAGAACATGAAAGCTGCAAACCGGACTACTTTTTAGAGTTTTAAACCAATATCCTTTAATAATTTTGAACATTCTCAGTGAAAATTTGGTGCGCAACGTTTTAAAAATTGAATTAAACGTATCCCTACCCTGCGTTCTTCTTTACTGGTGCTTTTGCACCAACTTTCATGGTAATTTAACTTGAATGCGTGTCAGATCTGACTTGCAGTGAGAGGTCAGACCTATCAATCTTAAGAGCATTTATTTGGTGTTGCATGTGGACACAGTCCTTTGGATCAACTTAAATCCTTATCAGCTCACCCAGCTAACATTTGTATCAACTGTATGAAAATGGCACACATTTATGTTGATAAGTAAATCAAGGTTTGAGCTGTTTTCTTGGAATGTTTGCAGATACTTTCAAACTTCATTTTAGCTGATACCGGCCTAGATTCAGATATACTTCTCTCTAAATATCTCTGTAAATATGTAGAGAAGTGTAGATCATG
This sequence comes from Cheilinus undulatus, assembly GCF_018320785.1. Taxonomy (NCBI): domain Eukaryota; kingdom Metazoa; phylum Chordata; class Actinopteri; order Labriformes; family Labridae; genus Cheilinus; species Cheilinus undulatus. The sequence continues at coordinate 38,288,184 of NC_054874.1, forward strand.
CCCAAACATTAGCCTCTGTCACATTTTAAAGTTTGAGGAATGAGGATGAACCAGAAAAAAGGACTACAGCTACAGAAAGTCTGTTGATCCTCCTTTAAAACTCCACAAACGTACTGATACAGCAAATATAGGGCAATATTTACAGCTGATATATTGGTTGTAAATATCAGTACCAATAATTAACTTTTTAAGCTATTATCTGCTGATATAATATGCAGATAGTGAAAAATAATAACAATACATTTTCCAAGTTCCTTCTACCTAAGATACTTTGGTCAATTGTGCACATGAAACTGCCCTTAAACTCACCATTGACCCCAGTGAACAGAGGCTGTAAAGAAAACAGACTGACGCAGCTTTTAGAGCGAGTATTTAACATTTTAAACGGGTCAAAATGAAAGGTGAGAAGAAGCTGTGCGCCCCTTAAATCTTTTTATATTCTTCCACACTCCGTTTTCCAGAAAGTTTTCCACGGTTTGCACATGATCCTAAAGTAAAGGGTAGATCCCCCAAACTCTAAACTGTGATTTCTCTGTGAAAGAAGAACTTTCTGCGCCTTTTTTCCAAACTTGAAGAGTTTCAAATGATATTCACTCCCATGCCACCTCTAACCCTGATCCTGACACGTTTACACCCCTGCAGCCACACACATGCACCCACGGACACACACCTTTATGCCGTGAAGGCATGGAAGCGATTATGCATGATAAGGGAGCAGGCGAAAAGCTCCGCAGGGGATCGACAACAGACCTAACGCTGAGACAACAAACACAATCAGGAGGGGAAATGTGAGGCCATGTTTGTGAGGATGTGGGGGGCATCGGTGGGTATGAAGGTGATTAGCATTTGGATTTTTAGTTTGACATGAATGTTTACAAGTGTATGTTTGTGCATGTTTACCCCTGTGTGATTGGGTTTCTTGCGTGCAGATGTGTGAGTGCGAACATACCTCCTCTGTCCCACCGAGCTGCCGTGACCTCCCAGGACCTGTTTGGCTTTTACACAGCAATCCCCTGAAGACATTTACACCCTAGCAAAATAAATAATTAGAGCAGGCTGTGATGGGGAGCCAGGATAAGGGGGTCCCCTGCTTCAAGCCAAGGGTCCCCAGGGTGGAATATTTGGGGTAGCAGCGCCCCCTCCCTTTCCTTTCACTCCAGAAACTATGTGTTTATGTTTCCCTGATTTATCCAGGTCAGTGTTTCAGCTGTGACTTTGGCCTGGAGTTGCTCTTTTCCTCCCTCTCTTCGCCTTTATCTCTCTCTCTCTTTCTCTGCAGATATATTTTAGGGAGTCTGAGATGGGAAACATTAAAATGGATGAGATTCCAGTTCTAAAGGTTACAGCAGATGGGAAACTTTTCAGGAAAGAGAGATGAGCGTTACGGCCCTAAGCAGGGATTTGGATTTGACTACCGGGAGGAGGTCCATGTGGGCGACAGATTCTCCAAACAAAAAGTGCCAAGTTTGTAAAGTTTGGAGTAAAAATGTCCCCAAGTAAAGTTCGCCAGAGTCTCTAATTGAATGTGATATTTACGTTAACATTCAGTAACTGAGAAATGCTGAAACTCCAGGGTTAAATTCCCCTTGTGACCTTTAAAAATCATCGTATTATGTTGCCTGATCAATGATGTAAAACAACCAATTCCTCTCGCGTTTGCAAATGTCACCAAATTAGGAGTATTTGTCGTGAGCTGAGAGAGAAAAGTCAGATGGAAAGCGCTGCATTTGAGCCAAATTGTGTTTCAAAACATTCGTGAACTCATCAGTCCGTTACCACTAATAAGTTGTCAACGTCATGCAAAGGCTTTAGACTACTTTTGTTATGACAATGTCAAGACTGGGGTTTAAAGGAACAGTTTCCATGGCAACAAAATCTGGCAATTGAGATTGTAATTAAAACAGAGAGTCACAAATATATTTAAATTTATTGAATCTGTTATTTCAGAAGTTTCCTGGCAGTAAGGTATATACAAATGTCGCAATGTTGAGGTAATTGGCTGGACACTGGTATGCATCAATTTGGCCAGAGAAACAACGCTCAGAGAAACTGTCCTGAAAAGAATCCTCTCACTGAAAAACACCAAGTTTTCAGTCCCAAATGCTCTTACTGTGAGGTTTAGAAGACCTCTCTGAAACTTTTTAGCTTTTTTATCCTTCGGGGGTATGGTAGCCTGGGTTCAAAACATGTACAATAGACTCCAGTCAGAGTGGCCTTCCTGGTTTGCTAGCAGCTTTTCTTCTTCATTTTGGGAAATGAAACCTAGAAACGAAAACGATGGTAGAAAAATATTGGAGTGCAGGATTTTAATTCAACAGAGACATCAATTCACAACAATGGGGTAAACAATGGAAGTGGGCAGAGCTGAGAAAGATGCCTCTGCTAGACTCGGGAATGTCTGGTGAGGCATTACAGGGGTTAGCATAGGCAACCAGCGATGGTAGACAATGATCGTAGGCAGCCAGACAAAAGCAGCTTCCAGTAGCAGTTTATACCAAAACATCCAGTGCCCCTTATGGCAGCTCTGTTGTGGTGGCTGCTATGAAAAGACACACCCCATTGCCATAAAAATTATGAATTTTCCTGGCTTTGCAAAACATTTGAGGTAATGTAAGCACTAGGGGTGTAACAAGCCATAAGTGTGGATTGGTTGATCAAATATCCACTTAAAGCTACACCTTTATTTTAAAAAAGTCCTGCCTGTTTCTGTCCATCTGTGTGTCCTCCTGAACTTTCAAACAAGCTAATGGTAAACCTGGCAGTTGCTAACAGCTAGCAACCAAGTTAGAGAGTACTAATAAGAAATCCACTGCAGTCTTGGCATTGTTTAAATATTTCAGACATAGACTACACCTGAAATGACCTCTGACCTATTTTACTGACTAGGTTGTATATTATCTCGATCTAAATACAACCACCAACCCCCTTGGATGTTTTACCCTTCTTTTAATTTTGAAACTCAGTCGAGGCTGACATAATTTGCCTTTTTTAAAATAAGTGACTGCATAAATATTCATCCCCCTTCAAGTCAGTATTTAGTAGATGCACCTTTGGCTGCAATCACAGCACTGAGTCTGTGTGGATAGGTCTCAACCAGGCATGCACATCTGGACACTGCAATTTTACCTCATTCTTTGCAAAACTGTTCAAACTCTGTCAGGTTGCACAGGGATTAGGCATAAACAGCCCTTTTCAATTTCAGCCACAATTTCTCTATTGGACTGAAGTCTGGGCTTTGATTCGGCCACTCCAGAACATTCACCTTGTTGTTTTTTAACTATTTCTGTGTAGCTTTAGCTGTTTGTTTCAGGATTCAGGATTTTACTTTATTTTATTGTATTCATTTTACCCTCTACCTTTACAAACCTTCCAGGGTTTGGCTACTGAGAAACATCCCAACAGCATGATGCTGCCACCACTGTGCTTCACAGTGGGGATGGTGTGTTTGTGGTAATGTGCAGTGTTTGGAGTCCGCCAAACATAGTGTCTTTTCAACTTTGCAAAATTTATGTAGACATTGCAGTACAGAAATTCGACACGTGTTGGAAAGGAGGCTGAAAATGAAATTGTATTGATTTATTTATTTTGCAGTTTGTCCCCTGTGACTTTGCAGTGATGTTCCCTGTGACAAAAATCATAAATACTCTTAATTATAAGCGATGTGCTTTCAGCAAAACAGATCCTGTGACATCACAATAAAGTTTTCCAGAAAAAAAAAGTCTTTGTAGGCATGATTTAAAACACAACTTTGGTTTCAAACACATTGATATTATGTCTAAGTGTCTAAAACCAGGAGTTCAACTATTTTTAATGGGTGAAAATACGTCTCTAACATAAACCGCTCAATTAAAGGGTTCTTCAATTTTAGTAACTTGTGAATGTCAGTGTTGAAAGGAGAGTGCAATGATGGTTAAACAGTAGAAGTCATTTTGCAGTAGTCTGTTATTTATAGTCCATGTGGAGACGAAATTCTACAATGTTTCTAAAATATAAAAAGTACATGAATGCAGCGTATCATGGACTTTGTTTTGTGACAATAATGATTCCAGCAGTCTATCTGAAACAAGATCTTCGAGAGCACTTTAAAACTGGGCTGGTCGGTTGAAGATCTCCCAAGTGAGTATCGAAGAGAAGTTGCTCAAAGCAGGTTCATAAATTAAAGGTTTTACAAGACTTAAGCGGTATCAGATATCTTTTTTTTTGTCTATAAAATTCCTATACGCACTTTTGATTTCTGCGTTGTATGTGTGTCGTGGTTTTCCTGCAAACTGGCGACGATTCATGAGAGACTCGCCGTTTTGCAGACACGTTCAGTTACACATTGAAGAATCCATAGAGAACATGAGATACATTTTCTCCCACCAATAGTAGTCTAACCACACCAAAATACTATGCATCGAAACCACAAGACATGTGGAGTTTGAGTAAGAAGCATGTCTCCTGCCTTATCTTGGGTGGAAAATCTTTTCGACTACAGCTCAACGGCTTGCTTTATCACTCTCTGGAGCCACATGTACTGAATCAAACAAATTCAGTGAGACTCAGTGGAGGTTTCTGAAAACAAATGTTGAAAATCACTGTTCAGTCAAAGAGAAGTGCATGACACAGAAAGAAAGCTTAGTTATGTATGAGGAGGCTTTGTGTTGAAAATACATACATAAAGAAAGATATCAATCAAAATGAAAACTGTTGGTGTTGTAAACTTAAAAAAAATATACTTTTAGCATGTTCAGTTTATACCTTTAAATCCAGTTCACTTCCTGTAACACCACAATCAGGACATAAGAGCTACATTTAGCCCCCACCTGTCATAACTGCAGCGTGAATTTCTTAAAACGCTCCGTTTTCCTCACTATTGTAAACAGAGCATTTGGAAAGGTTAACAAGAGAAAAACACTGGTGGCCTCATCTGTTCTCACATGCACTCATAGGCAGCCTCACAGATTACCTCAGGCCAGTCAATTCTGTAATGTCCTCCTTGGGAAGCCACTTGAGACCTCATTTGCATCTAATTTGAGTGGAGGACTTACTTAGGGAAGGGAGGGAGGCTTAACAGGCTTAACGATGCCGGTTAAAGTGAATTGGAAAATGGGGGACGGCTTTTCTCTCCTGTGTCCAATTCACACCTGCCCTACAGGGATTGAACAGACACACAAACCCTGGAGTGTTGATTTTTGGAGACACGAAATTCCAAACTGTTGCCCTAACCGTTGGGAAATGTGGGGAAATGGGACTCTGGGAAGTCCAGAGGGGGTAATCAGGGAATGTTTGATTTAAAACTGTGTGTGTGTATAAAGTTATGTTATGTTAGGCAACTTTATTGTACTTGTAGGTAGGGGTGGGCGATATGGAAAAAAAAAATTCTATCACAATTTTTTTTATGGCCAGATGACGATCTCGATTTTATCACGATTTTTTTCATTAAATTTCTAAGACAAATTTGCAAGTTAGTGACCAGAAAAAACAACCTTTTCTCTGATTTTTCTCTATTTCTTCTGCACCATCCTGTTGGCCAATGCATTATATGTATGTGTGGGTGTGTGTATGTATGTGTGTATATATATATATAATGTCTTATCCCACAATATATTACATTTATTTATTAACATTTATTTTCCTGCATTCTGATCTATTCTGTCTTCTGGAACCAATTTCTAAATTGTCTGCAAAATTATTATGTCTGTCTTCATCTGTGTTTTAAAATCTACTACTGTTTATTAAGCACATTTTATACTTTGTTTGCATTTTAAAGTATATGGTCTTTAAAAAGAATTTCTGCAGCTGAAGCTTTAAACAAGTAGCCTGTACATAGAGTATGCAATTTAACATCACATTTACTTCAGCCTTGATTACAGACTGCTAAATAAAGAAAATATAAATATGACACACATTTGAAGAATTTTTAGGACGTGGTTATGCAGTTAAGTAGTGACTGTATGTTATTTTAACACAATTTTGATGTTGATTTAAAAAAGGTCGTGTATACGTTGATTTACTGCTCTGAATGAGGCTGTGATGAGCAGTGACATAAACGTGTCACACTGGCACCTGTCTGCTGCTACAATGAAGAGGAGGAAAGGCAGTATTACGTGCTGCAGCAGTATGAATGTAGGCCAAAGAAACTCCGCTGAACCACGGTATGTGGACGGCAGACCGGAGGACGCTGTTTAGAGCTCATCAAAAAAATGTTGATAAGCTTTGTGCAGATTGTGCAAATAAATATTTTTTTTGCACACAGATGGTTCAGAAAACCAAGACGAAGCTTCGTATAAGAGCTAGAAATCGTCATGAGAACTTAACCTTAAGTTTCACTTTTGCAGTGTGAGTCTCCGGTGCATCTCCACTAGTAGAGCCGATCCTATGATAAAACAGATTAAGCAGATCGCCAACACATTCTATGTCTTCACGATCTGAGATCATCTTATCGCACACCCCTACTTGTAGGTAGAGTGAGTTAATAGAGGGGGAGCCTGCCTCCTTTCCCACACAGTCAACAGCACATGGTAAAATACACGAAAAACAGTGGGCAGTTTTAAAATAGTAATCACTGATGTAATATCCATCAATAGACTAATTTCATACTTTTTTCTTAATTTGATTGCATTTTACTGTGTGCATCACATAAAGCCTGACTAATATTGTTTATTTGCTTCCAGTTCTGGTGTTTGTGGGGAAAAGTTAGTCAATTAAGTACCTATTAGATTGATCAAACTTATATGAATTTAGTATCTAAATCAAACAGATGCATGATTTTTAGACTCTTATCAGAGTTGTTTTTATTTTTGTATAAAACATTTCAAGAAAGAACTCATGGAACCAACAAACAAGCATTGCTGGGTTGCAGATTGCCCAGTGGTTAGGTGTTAGTTTCGGGTCAGGCCTGTGGCTCTGCTGCTGCAGTAACTGTCTAGGGTCAGTTACTGCAGCTCTGTCATGCCTTCGCTATATGTTAAATCGGGTATGTGCGTGATCTGCGGTTCAGTGAGTTCACTGCTGCAATCAACAGGTTGCCTGAGCCAACTCTACACAAACTAATTTCAACTGCCTATATTTCTGTTCTCTCGCTAACGGCACTTTGAAAAATTTTGGCCCATATTTTACCAGCAACACCTTCTCTACTTTCTGCGTCGTCTTGGCAATTTCTCCTCTTATTTCTCCTCCCAGCCCTGTCTGCATCCCAATTTTGTTTCTTTTTACCTCATCCCTTGCCCTTTCTCCCCCTGTCCCTCTCTCCTCTCTGCCTTGTGTTGTTTGCCTCTGTTTTTTTCCCCTCTCTGGGATTTTTTTCACAAGACTTTCTCTGACCTCCACCTCCCCCTCCAACACACACTTCCACACACCTCCAGTTTGCCAGCAGCATCTCTCCAGTCAAGTTTTCACAGCTCCCATTTCCCATCAGCATGCCAACCTACCACAGAGAGCTCAACAATAGGGCCCTGCCAGTGTGTATGCATGCATGCAAGTATTGGTGAGTGTCGGAGTTTGTGTGTATAGAACAGCCACATACACGTTCCAGCTCCAGCTTCTGGCTCTTATCAAAGCTTGGTGTTGATTGGTCAGCGGACGCTGTAACCACCACACCCTCGGCTATGAAACTGCATTCCATGGTGGGACTGGAATCTTTGTGTTTGTGTGTGAGTGTGTGTAATCTTTGAATACTTTGGTGCTAACCTGAGCATGAAGCAGAGCAGCTAATTTGTGCTGACACAGTTCCTGTCCCCCACATTTAGAATCATTTGATGGAATTGAAACCAATCAGTGATCACTGAGGCATCATGGTGTTTGATTCAGTTTTGGCTCAGCCCCTTACACTTGCGGATGAAGCATTTGCCTTTAGTCTCTGCACATAATATTGTGTTGCATATAACTGCATTCCAAAGCCAAAAAGTCTTACAAGTCAAAGATGTTCTTAAATTGTTTTTATAATTTCTCCAAATCTCTTATTTCCATGTTGTGTCAATGCTTTCCCATTTCTTCCCAGAAACAGGTCATACGAGTAGTCAAGCACTGAATTTACACTGGTTAGCTTTGCTGTCAATGTAGGAATGAAACATTAAATACAAAAAAATAAAACTGAAAAAATGCAAAACTAAGATTGAAATATGTACATGCTCTTGTTAAATATTTCTTTCTAGTATTTACAAGTCGGTGTGCCTTGATAGTATGGTTGCAAAGGGTGCAAGAATGCTGACTAGACATGAAAAATTAGATATGTAAGGATGAGGGTGGCTTCACATGAGTTGGATAAGATAATTTACACTAGTTGATTAGCGCATATGTACATATAAGGTCAGGCATTTTGCCACAAAGATCCTTTTAACAGTATCCAAGTTATTGTGAAAAGACCAATTACTGCAGAATTTGAGTAGAGAAAATTATTAATTAGTACAGTTAATAGATTAATTAGTGCAAATATGCATTAGGTGAGGCACCACAGTGAGCTTTCTTACAGTATCTGAGCTGCAGTAAAGCAGTAAGAGACACTGCTGAATAATGGCAGCACTATTGTTGTTGTCTTTGTCCACTGTTGTATTTTACTGGGAAAAATGTTCCTCCAGATAAAAGTGTTCCTAAACAGGACACTTTTATCTGGGAATATTCAGGCTGTTGCTGTCATTTGCGGTGGTTGTGTGGTTGCCAGGACAGTGTGACAGTGAGTTGTTCTCTGGTTTTCTGTCTGTGTATGACCTTCAATTTCATAGTATGTATGTATGTATGTTTGATGCATGTCCTTAGCTAATTAGTGTTGAATTTTGTTCGTGCAGTCTTTCTATACATGCAGGCTTATTTTAGGAGTGCTTTAGTCAGCACACACGCCGTGGTTAGTGTTGAACAAAAGCCATCATTGAATAAAGAGAGTTCTTTACTGTTATCGTGGGTATGATGGTGATGTAATACATCTGAAGAGCAGCCCAGTGTTATTGCTAAAGCAGACAAGTCTAACTAAGAAGTGGAAACCACAATGAGCTTGCTGTTCTTGAGCAGCCTCTGAATGTCACGCCTATCATCTGCGGCCATCTCGTGGTAACCATTTTGTGCCCTTCCAACGATGTTTGTTTCACTTACGGTATGCCAAATGGCACAAGCGAGGGTAACCAATATTTAGGCTCTGATTCTAGGTCAGTGGGTGATATTCACTTCTCTGAGTTTCTCCAGCGTGCGGGCAGCTGACCTTTCTATATAATGACTTTCAGTCTGCCAAGTAGGCAGCCAGCTGGCACTCTGCACGGGCTCTGCCCTTCTGGGAAACAGAGCAGGCTGGCAGCGTTGAAATATACACACGTACACTCACATGTACTGTACTCACTTACAATGTACACACAACCAGGGAAAGACATGTACGCACTGTATGGAAAATCAACCACATATATGAATGAACACATGAAAGCATGCATTAATGTATACATTATTATTCTGCACAAACATAATGGTTTCATTCCCAACCTTATACATTCATACTCTGCCATACCAAAACCTGCCCTAATAATAATATTAACCCTTTGGAGACATGATTTTTCATTTTCCAGTGATATTTTTCCTTACCTATGGAAGCCATACATACGTATTCAGAATCTTTGCAATAACACTTGAAATTTAACTCAGGTTCCTCCCATTTCCTTGGATCTTTGCTGAGATGTTTCTACACCTTGATTGGAGTCCACCTTTGGTGAATTCAATTGATTAGACATGATTTGGAAAGGCACACATCTCTCTATGCAGAGATGCAGCTGAAAATGCATTTCAGAGCAAAAACCAAGCATAGGGTCAAAGGAACTGCCTGAAAGGATCAGAGAGAGGATAGTTTCAATACACAGATCTGGGGAAGGCTACACATTTTTTTGTCGCACTGAAGGTTCCCCAGTGGACAGTGGCCTCCATAATTCTCCACTTGGCCAAACTGAGCAATAAGACATGAAGGGCTTTACATTCTTGAAACTGCTTTGTTAAAAAAAAAAAAAAAAAAAAAAAAAACATTTGGATTGTTTTGGTAACCCAGTACTGGGTCCAAAAGAGACTGACCCAGCCCTGAGTTATTTCAACTCTGCAGGGTTGGGTTATGGGGTTGACCCAAAAATTGGGTAAAAATGACCAGGTTGGGTAGAAGCTACCAAAAACTGAGTTTCAGATTTTTTTGTTCCTTAAACAAAGCCATCCCTCCATCATCCTCTGCTTATCAGGGGCTCAGATTCCAAGACCAGACCAGATATATAATCCCATGCAGCACATTCGGTGTCTTCTTCAAGGCCTCTCTCTAGCCGGACATGCCCAGAGTGAAGAGACAGATGCAGAGAAAGGAGGCACCATAAGTTTAAAGCCTTTGCAGTTTTTCCTATTGTATGCCAACCCCTTTCACAGGAACCAACTCAGTGGATGACTACACTCATGGAGCATAAGTGTTTAGCATAGAAAAGTAATAATTCACCAAAAAAATGAGCAAAGGGATCCTAACAATGATCAGTGTACCACACACAACATCTAAACACATATAAATGCATCTAAAACATATCTAAACAACCCTTAAAAAGCATGATGGGAAAACTCCACCCCCCAAATTAGAAATAGCAATATCCTTTCCCTCGCTCATTAAGCAACCCAACCCATGACCCAACAGCCTTGATCCAGTATTTGGGTTATAAAAATAACCCAGCATTTTTTAGTGTTCTGTGGCCTCCATAATTCTCAAATGGAAGAATTTTGGCACAACAAGAGTCTTCCAAGAGCTGGTCAACTGAGCAAGTGGTTTGGTAAAAGAGGTGACTAAGAACCCGATGGTCACTCTGACTGAGCTCCAGAGATCCTGTGTGGAGATGGGACAAAGTTCCAGATGGACAGTCATCACTGCAGCCCTCCACCGATCTGGGGCTTTATGGCAGAATGGATAGATGGAAACTTCTCCTCAGTGAAGAACAAATAAAAGCCTTTGCTGTTTGCAAAAAACTCCATGTGAAAAATTATGAAAATCATGAAGGTTGTTGCTTGGTTGTAACACAACAATTTACCTGCAAACAACTGACTACTTAAAAGGGTCTAAAGGGAGTGAATTTAAACTTAATACGACATTTAATGCGGTATCAGTAGTTGATACTGATATTAGTACCAGTGCCACTGAAAGCATCAGTTTGAATGCATCATCAGTGAAATTTGCACCAATATTATTTTACTATTATCACCTTTATCTCACACCAAAGTTTACCTAAGTAACTGTTCAGATTTGCCTTGGTACATTTCTACCAGCGAGAATGAAAAATGTGTTGTCAACATTCAGACACCTACTATAAATGCAGTTCAACCAAACTGTTTTATGTTAGAAACAAGCAGGAACTGAAATGAATAACTCAGTCTTTGCAGAGAAAAGCCTACCATATGTGAGCGGTGAAGTACTCCAAGTATGAACGGTCAAAGTGGGACCACAAAGATGGCAGCTTAACTGTGATGGATGGTTTCAGTGAACAATTTTGTAGATAATTTCACAGTTTGCCTTAATTTGCTCTTCAAAGAAAGTTTTGCTAACCTGAAGGTTGTTCAGACCTCTCAGACAGTCCAGCAGCATGTGGGCTTTGCTGTTTTAAAAGCCATTTAACTGCCTTATTACATCTCTTGGTTTGTATAGTTATATTATTACAGATAGGAATTTTGGTTTGATGGCCAAACTACTAAAATAAGCTCCAGCTTGTATGAAACCAGATTTTTTTTAACCCTCAAAGAAGTCTTTGAAGTCATAAGAACCAGCCAAAAATGTCCTCACTCTCCAGAAATATCCCATCTCAAGGACTAAAAATGGTTCCTCACAAAGATAGTAGGCAGACACATGCATAGACGAATGAAACTGGTACATTTATGCATACACATGCCTGGAAACACGGGGGTATGTATGCACGGGGCCACACACGCTGCACACTCATTATTAGGCAACACACACACTGCTCACTCTCGCTCTTCTTAAACATGCGATTGGTCATAGATGGAAAGTTGGAGGCTGTGTCACACAGAAACTACTTAGAGTCACGAATGACCTTCTGTGACTTTCTCTCCAAACAGAAGTCCCCAGAGCGGAGGACTTCATAGTGTTCTGAGGCTGGTTTTTGTGTGAGTGTGTGTGCAGTTGTTTGATGTTAACAAGCTATGCCACTGTTTTGTTAGGCCACTGTCACCAAAGCAACACATTATATCCCTGCTGCAGGGACCACTTTTCTCACTGTGTGTTCCTGTGTTATACTTAACTCCACATATTTGTGTGTAGCTGCTAAATGGCTGTCAGAATATTCAATACTTTAGTACTTTTCAATACCCCAGTACTTTGTCTAATTGTCAGTGGTATTGAAAACACAGAAGTTTAAAAAATACAGATCTTCAGTCATGTTTTGTCCAACAGCTGCCACCAGCTGAAGAAGGAGCAGTGGTGGTCCTTTCAGCATAAATGCATGTGTTTTTATGTTTGTACACAGTGAAGGCAGAAAGTTAGCAAGTGATACCTTGCAGTCAGTTCTCATCAAAAAGGTATGGATCATGCGGACACCTTCTACAATTATCAGAATTATTTGGCGGTGGACGACAAGTCGTCTTAAGCTGGGATCATACATTGTTTGTCCTGCAGTATACAGGGGGAAACTTTGTCCTAACATTGGGCTGACAAGCTGCTCCTGACCAGTCAGATGAACTTCTGGATGTTTGATATTTTGGTCAGACAACTGCACACACACTGAGAGCAGAGCCATGAGTAGATTCCCTACTTTCAGTGCTTTTTTCCTTTGTAAACTCAGACAGCATCTGAAATCCCCATACTGTAGCTGACATGCCTGTCAGATGTGCCATCCTCTCTTATCATTAAAAATAAGACCAAGCAGGACACTTATGTGGCTCTTCAGCTGACCAAAGTACTTAAACAGCATCACTCAAAGTGTAAGTTTTTTGTTCTAATTGATCTCCCTGCCTCATTTAAAACAGTGGACCACAGCATTTTATTAAAAAGAATTCAAGAATGGATGGAGCTGTCTGGAACAGCCCTGAACTGGTTTGAAACCTGCCTTCAAGACAGGAGAGTACAGTTCAAATAAAGTGGGTGCTAAGTGTGGAATACAAGGTTCCATTCTTGAACCACTCTTATTTAATCTCACATACTCCCACTTCCAAGTCATTCAAAAATACACTTTAAATCACCATAATCATGCAGATAATTCCCAACTTTACGTGACACTATCTTCAAACAACATTGATCCCATAAACTCCCTCACTCAGTGTCTGGATGCCTTAGATTTTTGGATGTCAGAAAATTTCTACATCTCAGCAGAGACGAAATAGAACTCCTCATTTTTGGTCCAAAAACTCAGAGACGCAAAGTTTCTTTTCTTATCAGCTCCATCGCTTTAAACTGCAAGACAGGAGCAAAAACACTTGGTGCAACCTTGGACGGTGATTTAAACTTCAAGAACCACATCAATCAAATGCCAAAATCAGCATTTTACCATCTCAAAGTTTGAAAATTAGAAACCTATCAGCATCTGATGCAGAGAAATTAGTGCATGCATTTATGACATGCAGATTACTGTAATGGTTTATTCATCTGTTCAGAGACTACAGGTAATTCAAATGCAGCTGCAAGAGATCTCTCCCAAACTACAAACTTTGAGCACATCACACCAGTGCTTAAAATCCTCCATTGGCTCCCAGTTGAAACTAGGATTGATTTGAAGATTCTGTTCCTTGTGTACAAAGCACTGAACGGCCTTGGCCCTCAGTTCATTAAAGACATGCTAATAAGTGATACGCCAGCTAGTCTCACTACAGGCATTTTGACAATTCCTGGAATAAATTCCAAAGCAGGGGAGGCTACTTTCAGTTTTTTGTGCCCTGAGTAAATGGAACGCCCTGCTGGAAGACCAGAGAGGGGCTCCAAAATTAAATACTTTCTTTACTTTTGCATCAGTTTGTGGTTAGATTTCATTGCTTGCTTTCAGCGTGTGTTAAGTTGATAACTTGTCACATGCTTGTTTTGCTCACATTCTGTTTATTGTGCTCTCAATTTGCAATACAGTAATGGTTGTGAACACTTTGCATGGGACTGTGAAGCGGATTGTGTAGCCTGATGTATTAAATGTGCAATATAAATAAAGTTTAATTTAATTTGATTTGAAAAATGATGTGTTGTTCACAAATGAGGCAGTTTTATGCATGCATGAATGATGTGGCCTTTTTCCTTTCCTGGTTGTCATTGTTATTAAATACGCTACAGAATTAGGGGATTATCTTTACTCCACACTGTTCAGCCACAGCCACAGTTACTACTCAGAGGTAAAACACTCATGTTTTATCAATGTTTTCAGTAACACAAATGCACATATGTTAGCCATAGATCCAAACTTTCTATTCAAATGAGACACCAAATCTGACTCAACATCAGTCTGTGAGACTTTTCGAAAGAATGCTCACCGGCATTTGTCAGAGTCTACTGACACAATTGTACAAGGTGAGCACTCAGCATGGGCAGAACCTTCAGATAAAATCTAAAAAAATGATTCAGTCATACTGTGTGACTGTTATAGATTTGGCTTAAAATGATCCAGTGTGGAAGGTAACTAATTACATTTACTCAAATTACTGTAACTGAGTTGTTTTATGGGGTATACTTGTACTTTTTTGAGTAGATTTTCAAATCAACTATTTTACTTCTACTAAAGTAAGTTTTAACCAGAGTACTTTTACTAAAGTACACCACTCTTGTACTTTTCCCACCTCTGTTGACGACACAGTAGCACGTAAAGAGAGAGTGATTCCACATGACAACCCAAAACAGCAAAAACTGGAGTGATGAAATCTCAGGTTTAATCATTTCAGAGTTGATTTTAACTCCCAGCATATAATTTTAACTCCCTTCTGAGTGAAATGGTCTTCAGAGTTGGAGTTCTTTGACAGTGTTGATCCACCAATGTTTGTTCAGCCTTGTAGAGTCAATAAATCTAAGCTCCGCCCCCTGTGATTTAAAATCCGGGGGGATGTACGGGCAGAGTTCCCATCATGCCTCTGGACAGAGTGTATAGAAGTTTTTTTTTATGTGTTGGGATGTGTTTAGATGTTGTTGGGGTACTGGGTGTTTTCAGACAGACATGGTTCTGGTTCTGGCACTGGTTCCGTTATGGGGTTAGGGTTAGACTCAGAACCTTAGTGTTTTCTGGTGAACCAGCCTTGTTCACACCAGTTTAATCAAAACCAAAGTGGGAAGACATGATGGAGATGTATAACCATGTCCTGCTCCACTTTTGCCCAAGTCTTTCAGACAGTCCCGGTATTCCTTCTTCAGTTTCTTGAGTAAATCAATTATTTGGTATGGTGTTCAGGTGAACCCAGCCTTTGCCATCTCTTCTGCAAGTTCGGTATATAACGTGCTCTTCCTTGTACTACTCTCCAAGCTTCACCTTGAATTCTGTCAATGCCCAGATCACAGCCAAACAGTTTGTCTCCCCGGCAGACCACTTTTTCTTTTTTTTTTCTGCTCATCTTCACAACCTAGAATGAGATGCACCCACTGATGATGTCACGGTTCCCAAGAAGGAACCAACTATTTTTGGTTCCAGCTGAGAACCGACTTTTCAGGTTCAGAAACAATTTTTTTCCCGGTTTGAACACGTCAGCTGGTTCAAATTCCGGTTCAAAAACCGGAACCAGCACGGAGCCCTGCCAGTCTGAAAGGCTTGACAGTGATCCCTACTGGGGTTCTCTTGCTCATTTGAGACACATTTGCACCATGAGTGAAGTTATCTGCTGAGTTAGAGTTCCCGCCTGTGACTTCAAGCATTCCTAAAGGAGGCATGGTGCATATTCTGAGGATCTTGAGGTTGATTCTCTGCTCTTTTCTTGACGGAGGAGACCCAAATTACCACAGATTTTCAAGTTACTGTAGCTCTGTCAGACTGGGAAATATTTAACATTTTTAAAGTTGTGTTTAACTTCATGTAGTGTGGGCCAGTACTGACACTTTTAAAGTGTTGAATTCAACTATATATGAGTTTACTTACAATACTTACAATGTTGCTGTGTATTTGACTTTATTATAGAGGTGTGACTTTACCTGAACAACCTGGATGGAGAAATAACTATCTTGTTTTTGACAATAAGAAAAGGTCATATTTCAGTGTACACAGATTGTAATCGTCAGTAGCTCAGTACTTAAAGTAAACTTTAAATGTGTCATTTTTTACTTTAATTGAAGTAAATTTATAGAGCTGCACTTTTACGTAAGTATTTATTAACCGCAACAACTGTAGTTGGCACAGTAGTTGTGTACTTTTTCCACCTCTGGAATTTGCACAGTGTAGACCCAGATGTTCAGTGACAAGCTGGCAGAAGAAGAGAAGGATAATGCATACAGTATTACATCAACCTGGACCATTTTGAGGCGCTTTATCTTTGATCAATTAGATACAATGTATTATTATGTAATTTTCCTGTAATATATCAGTTATTGCAGAATGTAACCTGATATGGTTATTGTGGGTCATTTATTTATTGAATTGATTTTTTCCATCTTTTATTGAATAAATCATAAGATTCTCTGTTAGGCTCATCTGTACTTGATAATGACTAGACAGCGTGCAAAAGTTTGATTTTGATTTTTTTTCATTAAAAACAAGAAATCTTGAATATAAGGTGCCAATAACTTACATTTATGTTGCTCTGATATCAAGCAGGTATTGATGAAGTTTTAATAGTATAGTATCATAGTTTATAATCTGGTATACAACCAGATAGGCATTTATTTGTATTTATTTGTGTACAGGCCACACAGAGAGAATGTCTCAACAACCTGCCTTAATGCTCAGCAAAGTTTGACTTTTATGTTCAACTAAAGCTAATGGAGAAACTTGTCACTGCCTTTTATAGCATCTCTACCTTTCACTTTCTCATCCTTACCCTTCCTGTCTTGGCTTCTGTTGAGGAAGCAGCAGTCCTTGTTCTTGTCAAGTAGCCTCTCTGCAGCCAAATTACCCCCCACCCCCCAACTCACTTACATCCAGCAGCAGTAAATCTACACAAAAGCAATGCAACCCTATAAACCGGAGCAAAGAAAGGAGCTAACCAAATACAGCACGAGTTTATAGCCCTGTTTGGCTCGTGGCTCTAAAAGAAAGGGATGCTTGCAGGCGACTCCCTAATGTGGTCAAGCCCGCATGGTTAACAGCGACAGCAAACTATGAGTTTCCTGAGGCTGAGCGGCGTTAACATTGAACAGAGACTGTGAAGGACGGAGAAATAAACTGTGACTGACAGAAAACAAAGCAACAGATGGTGAAACATAGACTCAGGGTGCCATTTCTTAAATTCTTTGATGCTTTTTGACACCCTCTTTATTACCAACACAATCTGTGTTTAATGATCCAGTTAAAAAAAATACCCAAACAAAACTTCGGTCATATTTCAACACGGGGAAGGGGAAATTCTCCAAACTAAACAAATACTTTGGTGAAGTTTTGGCAACAAAACTGCAGGAGTTTACAGGAATGTGATTCTACTTTTAAAAATGAAATTCAAGAAGGCTGCTCGATTATTTCTTAAATCATAATCACAGTGACTTTGATCATGAATATTAAATCTGTATCTTGCATGCATGGTTTCCAAAATCATGTAACAAAGTCTGCGAGTTTGCATTTCTCCAGGGTTGACTTCTTAAAATCAGAAAGGTTCCGTACAGCTGAGGCCTTTTACCTTTTTTTTAATCAACAGCTGCCTTTCTTTTGTCTTCTTTTGCTCTCTCGCCTCTCAAACTAACCAGAGTTCATGCCAAGGCTCCCTCTGCTCTTTACATTACACTTAAAGACAAAACAGTAGAAGGGTGTTAAAATTGACTTAACTAAAAATCCAAAAGAGCTATTCAAACTCAGTTTTTCTAAGTTGGTTGTAGTAATTTGGGCATTAGAGACTTGTGCACCATGAGAGAAGTGACTGACTCACTTAGAAAAGACCTGACTGTGGGAACCATCCTCAGCATAACAAGAATAAATAACTGAACTCTGTGCACCTTTCAGTCTTTTACTATCAAAGTGAACAGTTACAGATTATTTTAAAAAAGAGTTGTGGTAACATTTGAAACCAAACTGGCTATTTCATTTCTATTTTTCTGAATTGAATGAACTTATTTTTTACCTTAAGTAAACAGTACTCAATCACTTCAAGTTGTTCTTTTTTTGCACTCAAATTGTTTAACAATCATTCCTTAACCCTTAGAGTTCCACTGGCTATTTTAGTATTTTGTTACTTTTCTTTTGACAAAATAAACCCCTCAGAAAATGTATACCATGCTGTTTGGTATAATCTTTTCAGCACTACCTCAACTTTATAAAATGAAAACTTTAGATTTTTTTTAAGTGTAATTCACTGTATAAGATATAGGACCTCCAATGAACACAACACCTCACAAAATGGATTTTTAAAATTTGTAATTTAAAACAATATATTGTCATATCGTCATTGTAACATTAATTTATATCAAACTAAAATGATCATATTTCCAGTTTTACTTGGCCTATTTACATCAAACAAAAACAGTAAGAAAGCTTAAAGATCATGCTTTCCACACAAAGTGATTGCAATGCAAAATGTGGCTTTGTTTTCATGCTGTCATGTGGCAATATAAGTGTGTGATGAAATCAGGCATACATGATGGTGGACCCCTAAGAGCTATTCTGCAGAGTTTTCTCAGAATGTATTTGAGCACTGGACACCTTTGCACCATGAGTGAAGTTACTACTTCAGTCAGAAAAGTGCTGGCTGTAGGGAGCAACCACTATATAAAATGGATGTTGTACTGAACATGATGGAAGAGGACTTCCTGCTTTAGTGTGCATGTTTCAGTAATTGCCACTTGTTGTTACTTAAGTTGGCCTACCTTGAGTAGCATCGAGATTAAAGGATCTGAAAGAAATTAACCCTTTATGACTTACCATAGAAGACAAAGATAAAATGAAATTGTGCTCAATTTGCAAAAAGACAGCATGTTCATAAAAAGTAAACTTTTCACAGTGGTGCAATCAAGTCTCTAAATGTGCCAGATAGTTTTGAGCATACATGTAACTGCAGAAGACCATGATGAAACAAAAACAAGTGCGACTCGTGATCTGCAAGAAAACAACGCCATAGGTTTCATGCAGTCAAAGTGTCATCATACGTCATCACGTACAGGTAAAGTAGGAAGTGCTGTGAAAGACAACGCTCCCAGTTATATTACATTATATTGTTTTTGATGTGTGTGCTGATTACTACATTTCTGCAAAAGAAGGAAAGACATTTCTGGAAGGAAATAGTACTCTGGGACTCACTGAAGGTGTGATATGTCAATGTTAGTGTTTTGCGCTATCTCATTTGGTTGCAGTTCCACCCACGGTTAAAGATAGAAATGATGGGGAGCACCAGCACTACCATGGGTCTTAAAGGGCTAAATCGCAGCTGATGAAGAACAAGTATTTTGTGAAACACATGGTTCTGAGTTCAGTTTTTTAGGCGTAGAAACTTTTACATAGTGTTGTTTAACTGGAAACATAAGAAAAATTGAGTTGATATCATTTAAAATGGCTAAGGACTTACAACTTAAATACATTTTTGTTATGTTAATCAGTTATCTCTAATGTTTAGAGTTCTATTAACTTATTGGGGATTGCACTCAAGGGTGGACTCTAAGGATGCCGAAACTGAAACTGAAACATGATAAATCTCCCAGCACTACAAGAAACTACTGAATATTGCCTCTAGTACCTCTAAAAAAGAGATAGTTTATCTTTATGGGTCTAACCTGGTTAAATAAAAGTTCAATAAAAATAAATAAATAAATTCATGGTTGTAGTATCTTCCTGTTTCTTCCTGGTGTCAAACCAGAGAACTCAACTGACTCATTTTGTAAGCCTGAAAACTTTGACTTAACATTTTTACTGAAATATAATTTCAGGTTCAGTCAGCTTTTTCTCTTTTACAGTGCAGAGCTAAGGGATGAATATTAGTACTGGAAATAAATCTTTTATGACAGGAAAAGAAAAATAGTGAAGCAGTGAAGTCTGACAAAATACATATATTCTAAAATGAGAATAAAAGGAGTCACAGCTCTGACAAAGGTGCAGATAAGAGGGAGGAAGCTGCACTGTACATCATTCAGACATGATTCCCCTTTATGGAGTTAAAGAGAGCGACCTTCAGTCTGCTGCAAAGGAAAATATGCCTTTGACTTCGTCATCTTTTCTCCCCCTCTGTCTCCTCTTTACCTTTCCACTCTTTTGAGGGAAACAACTTCTCCCTTTTGTTCAGTGTCACTTTGCATTGTCAGCAGTCTAGGAAACATTACAAATGCCCAAAATGAGAAAAGAACCTTTCTTTTTTTTTTGCATAAACAGAAAAAACAGAGATTTTGTACCATTGTGATTACAGCGTGGTGCAGAATGGACACACTGTTAAATGTCAAGTGTCAGAATGTTTCCGAGAAGCCTGCAGAGCCTACGCGAGAAACTATCTCCAACAGTGAGATCAGTGTTTCTGTCGGGGCTGTAAACTCGTACCACCAAACGAAGCTTTGTCGTCTAAGCAGATTTCCCTCAGTGGTGTTAGCAAACATTTACTCTGGCTGTGTAAATCCTTCGCTGGCTGATTTAATTGTTGTCTGTTTGCATATTACATGATTTTATACATGGGGGGGAGATTGAATATTTGCATCCAATGCAAACTGATTTTATCACAGGCGTTAATGACCCAAAGAAACTATTATGTTGTGATCACAGTGAGACCGGTGCCTGAGGGTATGTTACATGGATTTCATAAGCGTCAAGTATAGGTGCATATGGAATATCAAGTAAAGTTCCTTTTCCAGTGATCTACTTCATAAAATTTAAACTACTTTAAACGCTTCATTCATGTCATACTAAGTGAAATATATCAAGGCTGTTTCATTTTAATCTTGATGATTGTGGCTTCCAGTCCTCAAAAATCTAAAATCCACTTTCTCAAAATATTACATTATTGTGGAAAAGTCCAATTTGTAATGGTTTCCTGAGCCTTTATTCTCTCACTCTGGTTCAGTACACACAAATTCAATCATGAAGAAGACTACTGACTTGACATATGTTCAGAAAACATTCATTGTCATCCTTCACAAGGAGGGTAAGCCACAGAAGGTCACTGCTGAGAGGGCAGGCTGTTCCCAGAGGCTGTACCAAAGCGTATTCATGGAAATTTGACTGAAAGGGACAGGTGAAAAGGGGTACAAGCAACAGGGATGAGCACAGCCTTCAGAGGGCTGTCACACACAGCAGATTCAAGAACTTAGGGGGCTTCACAAGGAGTGGACTGAGGCTGGAGTCATTGGATCAGGAGCCACCACACGCTGACGGGTGCAGGAGATGGGCTACAAGTGTTGTGTTCTTAATGAACCATAAACAACAACAGAGGAACAGAGTCCAAGTGCAGTGTTTTCAGTTCCCACAGTCAGTGATGGTGAAGGGCAGTGTCTCCCAACCACTCTTCCTTGGAAGAAAGCCAGTATCAATGACTAATATTTAAGTTAAAATGGGTAAGACAGAGAGAAAGATTCAGTTTGGTTTGTCATAGCTAAGTGCCGCAAGGATGATTCTTTTAAATTTATCCATCACAGGAACAAATGAAGGGAGTGAAATGTAGAACACAATGGAGTATTAAGTACAGAGGAGTAAAACATGTCCTGTTAGGTGAAAGAGAAATAAGGATGGGAAATAAAGCAAAGCTTTCGACTACTGAGATGTTAGAAAAGAGTAAAATGCCACACAGATGCTCGCTTGTGTCTTCTTCCTTGATCTCGTTTGTACACAGATCCTCTTCAGCTCTGCAGCCACACCGCATTAAAATAAACTCTGTGGTAGCTCACTGAACTCTATTTATTTATTTACAGGATGTTTGGCCTGAAAAGTATCATATTCAACGAGGCCGAGTGCTCCAAATACTGGCATGAAGCGTCAAATAGGCTGCCATGTGTCATTTTAAAAAGGATATGTCATCAAACTGAGCTTCAGCCATGTTCCTCTGTCGTTCCTCCGTCTGTTCTCGCTGGTTCTCATCTGTCCTCATGCCTTTTTGCTGTGTGACTGCCCAAAAGCTCCCAGTGATGATTGCTGGATATCCCAGAGAACAGCTCTGTAAAACAAGAGAATTCATTTTATATTAGCATCACTAGGACAAATTTAAAACAACAGTAAACAGTCAAACAGGAGAGTAGTCTCAGAAAAATCTCATTTTTCTAAAAGATTTAGACTCTTAGAAAATACAAGTTCTGTAAACAGAGACAGGGACTCAACATGGCGTGCATTTAAATGTTTCTCATGTTTACGTCCTGATTTATGTGACGTTTCTCTGTTTCATGCTGATTTCTTCTTGTAAACTTGACTTGCATATTTAATCCCTGAACATGTAAACGTCAACTTAAAAGTTTACATTCAGTTCAGTTATTCAGTGCATACACCTGTTTTGTGTTTGTTCATCTGTGATTTGTTTAATTTCTGCTCTTTTTGGAGCTTCAAACTAAGCTATCCATTAAACAAGCTGTCAAACGTTGACGTGTTCCCAATGCAAAAACACACATTAATGCTGTTTCCTTTCCTGCAGTATGTCAATCATTGAAATCCCATTACTGTCACAGTCCTGTTCAGCCTTGCATGTGCATGTTTACTGATAAATTACTGTGTTGTGCTGCTATGATTTTATGACTATCTCTGAAGCCTGCAGAAGGTCTGCATCTCCTTTTTACATCTACTTCATATTCAGAGTGAGCACAAACATCACAGGAGCATAAAATGTCACACCTGTGAATTCACCAAGAAAGAGAGAGATGGATAGAGACAAAAACAAAAACACAGGATTACTGAGAACCTGATGTACCTTCCATTAACATCCTGTGTGTGTGTCACCTTAAAGCTCAGTGCAAACACAACCCAATGCAACCTGAATATGCAATATTTCTTCTTAGATTACTCTATCAACAAAATATTCAATAGAATACTAGATTACAGAAAGAATCAGTGACTACAGCTCTACTATATCCCCATGTACACCCTGATGTAATGCATGAACAGAGCCTACAAATGCTGTAAATCCAAAAAGCAGATTTTTTAATGATTTCAAATTGTAAATGACCCATTTTTTAAATGTATACATAAAATCTGTTGAATACTGAAGAGGACATGCTTATTGGGTGAGATTTAGTATGAAATCAAAGTAATGTTTTAAAAAAACTTAAATTGTAAGTCTGCACATGACTTTTCTTGAATGTGCACAGCTGAATTAAATGATTCAACTGTTGTCATGTTCAGAGGGGATCCTCAGTCTATAGCTTCAAAGTTTTTGGGGGTCATGGCTGAAAAGTTTGGGAACCCTTGGTGTAAATGATGCCTGAAGGTTGTACTATGAAGATGGTTAAACATCCCCAGAATGATAGAAAACCTGTAATCACAAAACATGAATGAGATGCAGCAACAGAATGACAGCTTCAGGCTTAAATCCTTCGTACACAGAGTCTGTTTATCATCTGGAATTTTTGCATGTTAAAAATGAAAATCAATCTCATGTTGCTCTAATCATGTTTGCACACTGACAGCAAAACTTTCATCTGTCATTATGTTTCTCGAAAACATATATGATTTTATGCAAACTTTTGCATCAGTCCAAGTCATTTAGATGGGTGATTGGTGATTCAGAACACGCCTGCTGCTTCCTTCTCTCTCTTGCTTGCTCAGCCCCCTTCTCTCCATCGCACTGAAACCTCACTTTAAACACTGTGATTTGGCCATGAATATCAACCATGGAAAAATAACAGATAAAGGCATAAATTGTCTTTACCGCGACCTAAGGCCGGCAACACACTTGACAGTTTTTAAATCAGTAACGATTTTAAAAACAAGGGAGACCTCATATATCAGGACAATTTCACCTTTAATCCTCTGAGCGCACACAGTTGACAACTCAGCCAGACTGTCAGATCACTGGAGGCCACACACCTGCCACCTACCTGTGTGTCGATATCCTCCTCCTGCTGTCCCTCCACAACAGGCTGCCCTGACATGTGTTACAGGTGCAGCAAAAATCCAAAAACAAGGAAACTCTATGAAACTCAGGATGAAATCCTGGCTGGTATGAAGCTACAGTTGTGTTTACGGTTGCAAGCAGTGAAATTACGTATGATCCGGCTGGTGACACTTCCCCGTCTGCTCGCTCTCATTGGTTGTTGTGGTACTCCGTCAGAGGCACTACAACCTAGAATCATAAATATCAAACATGTTTGATATTTACAATTCGGGGTCTGGGAGGCTGCGACGCGATTTGGAGCAGTAAAATAGTTGTGTTGACATCACACACACAAGGATACGGTCCCACAATTGTCAAGGGAGGCAAATCCTTCCTCAAATCGGGCTTAAAATCCTGTAGCGTGGCCGGCCTTACAGAGACTGAATTATAAGTTGCTCTCCATTTCTCCAATTTGGCACAGCTGTGACGTACATGCTGGTGCTATGTGAAGCTCTGTGTCACGATGGATCCAGAGTGATTTTGAAGGAGTGACAGCCACAGGCTCATCCTCACTGCTTATTTTTGATGAAACAATTTGCCACATTCTACAATTTTTTTCAGTGAATACAAATAAAACACAACAGACTCAGTGTGCAAGGTCTGATTGCATGACAAGTTTTTGGATTAGGGAAGTTTTTGATTTAACACCCAGTGCCGTGCAGTATATTGACATGACAGCTGCTATCACAAGACATGGACTATAAAAATGAAAGATTTTTGGTCCTCGAAATGGTTGGAAATACATGAGGGTTTGACTTGGCCTAAAATCATGTCCAAAGAGGACATGCAGAGGATGGATTGCAGTTGTAAAAAAGTCTAATTTTGAATCCCCCTGACCCCTGCCCTCTTCTCCTGGTGACAGACACACCGTAGAGCTCACAGGAAAAGGAAGAAGGCAATTAGGATTCCTTGCGTAACTAAGAGATTTAGAGAGCGAAATTGAGCATACCTATCTAAGAGAGAGAGAGCGAACAAGAGGGATGGAGAGGAAGAGAGGAATGAGAAAGTGAAGAAGTTCAAGAGCTCTGTGGAAAATAACAGGAGATTAGAGCAGGAAGCGGACGCATTCGGAAACGAAGCGTTGGATGGAGAACAACAGAGGATGAAAGGGAAAGGATGGAGGGATGGAGAGATAAGGACGCAGCGCTGAAAAGAGGAAACGTCACAGTGTCTGAGATAGATGGAGACAGAGCAGAGAGAGGGGAATGTTTGCAGTAGAAATACCCATTTTGTTGTAAAGATAGGGCTGTTTAAAAAAGAGGCAAAAGAGAGGGAACTGCCCTAACAGTAACCCCACATGTCAGAATTTTAAACTTGTTCTCTTGATATTTCATGTTTTTCACCACAGTGGTGGTCGCTCAGGTTCTCTGTTTCATTAACCCCTCAGGACTCTTTGTCACCTGATCTGTCATTTGTTTAACATTCCTCTCTAATAGTTATTTCTCTGTCCTTTCTCAGTCTCTGTGGTTTAGCCAACCAATAAAGCTGTTCTGTAAGTCAATCAGCCTCCCACACACACCAAACCTCTGTGTGTGTGTATGAGAGTGTGTAAATTCATCCCGTCAGCCAGACTGTGAGGTTCACTGGTTTCACTGGTCTGGGTTTAGCTGTGGTGGGGAGCTGTCTGCTCCTGTGTGACAGTGATGTATGGTTTATTAATTCCTATGACACCTACTATTTGCATTCTCGTCCTATTGTCACAAACACACACACATGCATGATGTAATGGAACAAACAGCAGTCAGGGCTTTTCTGCTGTAGCCTCTTGGTAGTCGTCTGTCTGACAGCTGGTCAGTTAAATTTAAAGTGAAGTAAAGCTTTACTGGTGGGTGGGGCACACACACTCTTCAAGAGAGACCAGGTGCATAAAAATGGAGGCTTCAGTGGCTTCAGGTCATTCAGATGTTCTGCAGCCCCCTCTTTTATCAACAGAGAGGTAATGATCAATTTGAAATAGGTGAAAAATAACCTGCCTATACAAAGTATTCAGCCCCTTTTGTGATTTTTATAAATAAGTCATGCCCAATGTAATTTAGCTTTTTTATCCACCCCCTTCAAGTCAGTGTTTAGAAGATGAATCTTTTGCTGCAATCACAGACTGAGTCTGTGTGGATACACTGCAATTTTACTCCATTCTTTTTTGCAAAACTGCTCAAACTCTCTCAGGTTGCACAGGGATCAGGCGTGAACAGCCCTTTTCAAGTCCAGCCACAAATTCTCTGTTGGATTGAGATCTGTGTTTTTACTCAACCACTCCAGAACCTTCACCTTGTTGTTTTTAAACCATTTCTGAATGCTTCTGGGATTTTTCTATTTTGCTACTATCATTTTACCCTCCACCTGTACAAGCATTCCAGGCCGGAGAAGCATCCCCACAGCATGATGCTGCCACTGCTGTGCATCACAGTGGGGATGATGTGTTTGTGGTGATGTGCAGTGTTTGGTGTCCACCAAACATGTCTTGTCTGATGGCCAAAAAGCACCGTTTTGGTCTCATCAGACCAAAGAACTGTCTTCCACTTGACCATGGAGTCTCACATATGCCTTTTGGTGAACTCTAGTCCAGATTTAATCTGAGTTTTCTTCATCAGTGGTTTTCTCTTTGCCTGATGAAGAACCTGGCTAGCAGTTGTTGTATGAAGAGTCTCCCATCTCAGCTGCTGAAGCTTGTAACACCTTTAGAGTAGTCATAGATGTTTTGGTAGCCTCTCTCACAGGTCTCCTTTTTGCAGTAACTCAGTTTCCATTTCTTGATGACTGATTTAACTGAACTCCGGGGGATGTTCAGTGCCTCTGACTTGTACTTTTCAGTAACTTTTTCTTTGAGTTGCTTGGAATGTTCTTTTGTCGTCATGGTGTAATGGTAGCAAGGAATGCTGATTAACCAGTGACTGGACCTTCCAGACACAGGTGTCTACATATTACAATTACTTAAGACAAATTCACTGTACTCAGGTGACTCCTCATTTCACCAGTTGTGAGACTAATGGCATCTCTTGTAAATTATGCCAGCCACTTTGCAGGGGGTGAATATTTATGTAATCACTTATTTTACCTTACATATTTTTGTTTAACTAACATTACTTTGCAGAAACAACCTGAAGAGAGATCATGCATCGCGGAGGCATGTCTGTTGGTCAGATAAGACCAAAGTAGAGCTCTTTGGCCATAGAGATGTTGCTTATGTTTGGAGAATGAAGGGAGGCATAAAAAACCCAAAGAACACCGTGCCCACAGTGAAACAGGGTGATGGGAGTATTGGGCCATGGGATTCATCAGTGTGTCTGCAACTGGGAAGGCGGAAGGAGGCATGAAGACTGAGGATATGTGAAGACTTTGAAAGAAAACTTCAAGAGTGCAGCAGAAAACAAGGTCTGGGTCTTCACTTAGTCTTACAACACGACAGCAACCCAAAACAGACATGGCTCCTGGCGAAAAACTATCTCTAGAAGACTGAAGTGAACATTATTGACTGGCCTGCATGAAGCCCTGATGTGAATCCCATTTAAAATCTGTGGGGTGAACTGAAACCAAGGTCCATACCAGAAGACCGTCAAATCTGGAGGATCTTGTGGGACTCACTAAAGAAGAATGGGCTGGGATTCCTCAGAGGATGTGTCTGAGACTTGTTAAAATTTACAACAAATGACTGCAGGCTGTTATCCAGCAAAAATAAAACACAAAAGACTACTTTGTAATTTAAATACAAATCACATCTCACGTTGCTGTTTTTGTCTTCCTCAGTTTTTCAGCAACGTTGGTAGATAAGGATAAGGTGATGCTTTGGCTGTCCACCTGCCTCTCCATCCTCGCTGTTTGTTTGCGTGCTGAGCTGTTTCCCTGGTGAGATCGAGAGTTTCCACTGTGAACAAGAATGAGGGAGAGATGGAGATAAGGTTGGGGAGAGCAGAGAAGAGGGCTGAGAAAGAAAGAGAAAGGGAGAAAAAAACGTATCCGACTGTAAAAGAGTGAAAGATTGAGATAAAAGAGGGGAGATTAGGGGAAGAAAGAAGAAAAAGTGTTTAGTCAACTGTGAAACAGTAAAAGATAAGACAAGCAAGATTGTGGAGGGGGGAAGGCTGAGAAAGGGGGAGATTAGAGGAAGGAAAATGTGAAGAGGGAGGCTGGGAACATGGGGGTAAAACTGGCTGTAAAAGAGTGACAGATTGATATGAAGGAGCCAAGACTGGGGAATTCAGGACTGATGAGAGGAAGGGGGAAAAGAAGAAAATAGTTAAAGATTGTAGATGGACGGGAAGGGTACAGAAGAGGTGGATGAATATGGAGAATACAGTCCTGAGGGACTAAGTCTGTGTTTGTGTCTACTCAAAAGGTCAGGAATACTTGAAACTACAAATCAGCAGGGTATTTCTAAGTGTCTAACCCTAACCCTAAATGATAAATCAATGCTGTATCAAATTTTTTATCCTTTCGAGAAATTTTCTTAAGCTGGCACACTCTGGAAGGAAACTCACACTTCCTGAGTGACAAGAGCCCCCAGCATCTCGTCTGAATGATTGTGAAAAGGCTTTTTCTTCTTCTTAAACACTCATTCTGTCTCTTGCATTCACCAGATAGATGGACATCACTATCATTATTAGTTTTCTAGTTTTATATTCTCATATTTTGATAAATCAGCAGATTGAGCAGTCAGTCAGTCTACCAAGCTTTGATGTATACAAGGACATCTTACTGGTGACAGTGTTACGTAATAATGGGAGCAAGAATTTAAATTCTGCATAATGACAAACACATTTTACTCAAAGAGCTGGGGTGCGAGAGCCTAGCACAGCGGTGTCCAACATTTTATACTTTGATACATTATGAACCCAAACAGTGGAGCAGTTGGTACCTTTTGAGGCTGCTGCTGTGCCATATTTGACAAAATGTTAGGGAAGATGTTAGGGACCAACGCAGTCTAGCCCAAGAACGATGGTAAGGTTTTAAAATAAAAAAACGCAATGAAACACTAACCTTGCAAAGCAGATAGATTTGCCCATTTATGTGTTTTTCACTGGCGAATCCATCTTGCAAAGCTCCCATCTGAACAGTTTGGGCCCGGTTAGAAAGTGACAAGACCAATCAGTGTCAAGGGACAGTACCTTCGGACGCAGCGGAGTTGTGACATAAGCAAGCAAGCTGCTAAAGCGCCAGTTTTATCAGAACTTGACGAATTTCTTCGTTAAAAAAAAGAACAAAGAACAGCATTGAGTTATTTTCTTTTCAAAAATGACAGAAGTTGTGTACTGACATGTCTACTGCCGCCATGTTTCGCGTTACGCAGTTCTCTATGGAGTGTACTGCTCCATAGAAGCCCACCTTGGTAAAGGCTATGTCACGTGTTTTGTTGCTCTGATTGGCCTGTAAAGATCTGACAGAACGTTCATCCAATCACCTGCCTAGTTTTTTTTCTCAAAGCCTCCACCCTTTCCCAAACACCATCTGTGGAAGGTTTACCAGATGGATGTGTGAAACACAGTCCTTTCAATAAAACACTAATTATGATTAGTAATTGTAATTTGAATAGTGATCAAAATAGTTGTGATTATCATTCCGGCAAAAATCGTCCCCACTGTAGTGGTGTAGTATTGATAACTGTAGTATCAAGTGAAACATTAATAACAGCCCATTAACCTGGAGTCCTCTTAAGGACCCCCTCTGGACCCTGGACCCTCACATGGTCTCTGAAGTACTACTCCCTGTCTCTGGCCAGGGTATGGCTCTTATTAGTGCTCCTCGCCATGGCAGCCTGTGGAAGCCTTTTGAAACCTAATATGGTCTTAAATCAGATTTATAAATGTTTAGGTGTATTATGAAAAACACACACGCAGGCGGCTAGGGTAAAACCAGACTGTTTATGTGTGTGTGAGCGACAGAGGGCTAGTGAAAGTTTACAAAGCGAGGGGGAGGAGAGCCGTGTGTGAAATAAGAGAGAAAATTGTGTGTTGTTTGTCCGTGTTCTCTTATGTGAGTGTTTTTTTTCCAAGCCTTAATTCTTCCAGTACGACAGCGTTTCAATAAACAGCCCACCAGTCTGCACACACCGGGGCAGTCAGTTCATGTTGCAGTATGCATACATGGTGCAGCCGTAGTTAAAACAGATTGAATGACAGCCAGGAAACACGATAAGCTTTTAAACTCTGATGATGGAAAGAGAAAATAATTTCATCCCACTTCTTCTTTTTCGCTCGAAGGTTAGCTTCTCATAATTCAGAGCAGCAGGAGCTGAGTGTGTGTTCTCCTGCTAACTTTATGGTAGCAGTGTTTGTGTGTTTTGTTTCTGTTTGTTTGTGTTTGTATGTTTGCGTGTGTATGTGTATTAGGGATGTGTGTGTGTGATGTGTGTGGGCTATTATGCTGTGGGCGATTCTCACGCTCGGTGCTGCTGCCACATTCACTAATTCCATTCAGCAAGTAGAACACACACAGACACACATTTTGTGAGTCTTCTTTGAAGAAGTGTACCTTGTAGAATTTTTTAGGGTAGCTTTTTTCTTTATATTTATTCCATGCTCCTTAATAAACTGAGCATAATCAACAATTAAATGTCTTAACCTGATCATTAATGCCGTGTTTTCTCTCTGCAGGGATTTGAACAGAAACAACATTACCAGAATCACTAAAGTGGACTTCTCTGGCATCAAGAACCTCAGGATTCTGTAAGTTTTACATCTTTTGTGTTATGCTGGGATTAAATCCTCCAAGTACATTTACATGGTCACACTCTTTCCGTTATGGGGGATAAAAGCCATGACTGCTAGAGCTGCTTTATTATGACAATTATCTGAATACAGCTCAACAGTGTGGTTGCAGAAATGAAAATAATATCCTTTTTCTCCATTGTGGATTTAATTATTAACAGTATAATCCAAAATATCCAAATCAGACTTACTATGAGCTACCTGTGTGTAAAATGATGGTATATGCTTATGTGTAAGACAACATTTCTTAAGAAATTAGTGAAAAGTGAGCACAAAAATTAAGGAAATTTGTGTTTGGTAGATTATTTCTTTGTTGTAACGATGCTTTTATGTAATGCATTTCAACGCCTGTTTATTTACTTTTTAAAGGACTTAGCAGAGAAGATTTGGCGAAGAGAAGATTTTTCATGGGTGCAACCCGCATACTCAGCTCTGCTGCTCATCCCACAAATGCATGTTCCTTACAAATGTGGCACCACTTATTAGAAGTAAACAGGCTTTTCAACGGTTTAAGATTTATTGCATAGAAACATTGTTACAACAAAGAAATGGTCTATCAAACACACATTACCTTACTTTTTGTGCTAAGTTTAGTTCATTTGCGATCTCTGCCAAGAATACATACTACAGTGCCCAAAATCCTAGAATGTGACAGCGGCATCTGTGATTGGTGAAGTCTCCGGTAACCATCTTCTGTGACCGACTGCGCCCATGAACAATGACTGGTGATGACGTCCATTCACATTGCCATAGTATGAAGCGATAAACACTTGGGAAATATTTGAAAAAAACTGAAATTGTCAGAGGGGCTAATAATTTTGTCCTCAAGTGTATATTTTCAGAAATAGGCAGGTGTTATTTCCATTCAACATGCTGATCCTCTGTTTCCAGTCACATATTTTACTCATGTGCTGACTTTAGGGCTCTGAAATGGACTTTTTAGGCTCTGCCAGCACAAAAAAAGCCATCTGTGGACAGAAACCAAAACTGTTTAGTTCTGCTGGAATGACAAAGTTTGTTCAATCAGGCAGTCCAACAAGCTCAGATTACACCTAATGTGTCTTCTCTTTGTGGTTCTTTCTCATATCCTTTCTTAATGTGTTAGTCAGATGTTATTCACCTGATGTTCGTTTGTTGCTTTTTCCAACCCCAAATCTCTTCCTTTTATTTAGGCTTTGCTTGTGCAAGTAATCAGTGTCAGAGTGGTTCTTCCCTGTTGTGCTGTAAATGGCTAAGAAAGCAAATGGACCAAGATAGGATTTTAAAAGAGGAGACTGACACACAATCCTATGAGTAAACAGCTGTCTTTTCCCCAAACCTAACTGAGCGGTTTTGGCTTTAAAACCCAACCAAGTGTGTGGTGAGCTTTGTAAAATGTTTGGTTGGGTTTTGGTACAAACAGTGCTTGGTTAAGTTTAGGAAAGATCATGGTTTTTCATGGGACACAAATGCGGACGTGCTGTTTCTTTGGGTGAAAAATCCCCTTGGATCCTTGAAGACACACTTGGGGAAACAAGTTTAAGACGAGATAAAAGGTTTATAAATCATGAGGGAATATCTAATTCCTGGTTTCACCTAGATTACGTTGTGGATAGAGCTAGTTATGATTTATTTAGCCATAAAGATATTTTTTCCCTTCCCTCTGCCTCAAACCTTGAGCTGTCTGAGCACATTTATACCAAAACAAATGAGTTGGTCAGAAAATTATCTCAAGAACTTTTTGTTTTAATGCTGCTTTAAAACATCATTTTTAGTGATATAGGTAAGAGGACATGGCTTCTACTCTTCCATAAACCAGCAGGTCTGTTAGAAGCTCTTTTTTCCTCTTTTTGACCTGTATTTTTGTCTTTACAAGTAGTCCCATTAGCAAACAGAAACCTTCCATGCTGGAGCAATTAGGTTAATGCTATATTTACCTAATGGACCTGTATATGGCTATAGGGGAAACAAGTCTCTATAAAATAAGCTTCTCGGCCTAATGAGGGATTTCAGCGCAAGTGAGATTGCTGAGGCCCAATCTAAGGAGTTAAATTTAGAATTACTGAATATTTACAAGATTGAGTAAGAGACTAATCATGAGCTGGAATGGCAGCAGCATCCAGACTCTGAAGAGTCAAACAAGCATCGCAGCAACATGATGTTAAACTGACAATACACAGAGACTGAACTGCCAAAACAATGTTACAATTTCTGGTAAATGTTATCAAGAAATAAGTAACTTACCACAAGAATGATGAAGAGAAAGGTGGTGTAGCTCTGTAAACTCTTCTCAACCATGTCTCAGAAAAAAATAGCTTAGAAGTGATTGAATTTTAATGTTTTGCAATACTGGGACTTCCAGAGATCAGTTGTGGAATTTGATATTTAGTGAAGCGGAATCAACTTTTCACATCCTTTTAAAACACTAAAGAGATCATTTATAGAGAATATTTATACACTCCAAAATTATGAAAAAAAAAAAAAAGTAATCACAGTTCACTCACACAGGTGAGTTACTGAACAGAGAGCATATGGAGTGTTCACTAGAGCACATGCATGATGTTTGTATGTGAGGTCTACAGACTGTTAGTTTGGGTTACCGCTGTCTGCTGCTTCAGTGCCCTCTTGTCTCTTGTTTGTGAAGGTTCTCATTCATCCAGGTCATGGTTATCCAAATCTTCGTCAAGGTGGTGACCTAATGCACACTATGTTTGGAGTATTCCTCACGACCTCCTTCAAGTCCAGTTAACCACTTGACATAGACTTGGATACCCATTACCTTTTTAAAGGGTTGTGGGTAGTGTTGGGTATCATTTGTTTTTTTTGTTTTTTTTTATTTTCAAGTGACACCCTTCAATCCTGAAAATGACACCAAAGGAAAAGTGCAAAAAATTGCAATATGGCAAGTGTCCACTTGAGGCTGGCTGCAGAAACATTCGGAAACAAGTACACAACACATGTTAAAAAGCCTACCTTTACACTAGAAATAAACTGGTTTACAGCCTGGTTCAAAAAACAAAACATGTCTCATCAGCTAATGTCTTCATGTTCTCACACTGTACGGGGGGGGGGGGGGGGGGGGGATTTTTTTTTAAACACCTCACTGCGCACTTATTGGCACGTTTCATTTGTTTGACAGAGAGCTTTACAGGCAGACACTATTTATCTGTCAACCAGAAGACAAGCATTATTGACAGCTTTGCTGACAGGAAGTTGAGCTCAGTGGGCGGGCTCTCGTCTGCTGTTAGATTGATCCAAAGTTCGGTTGAGACAGCGACTTCAATATGGAAGCTCCCACTGATTGGTTTCAATCTTGAAGGATGGATTGCACAACTTGCGTTCGTTTGATTTTGTGCAGTTTGATGTTCCCAAAGTCCGAACTGAGCTGGAAAAGAAGGCTTTTAGGTTTTCTGCTCCCTTTGCGTAGAACAGTCTGCAGACTGAATTCAAACTGCAGAAATTTGTGTCTCTGAATGTTTTTAAATCTTCAATGAAAACTCTTGAAACCAAACTGTCTTTATGCCACTGTTTTTGATGATGTATTTATTATTACTGTACCTGTTGTTTATTAAGAACTGTGTGAGTTTGAGTGTGTTTGAATTTGAAACTGTATTGCTGCCATTGTTGGCCAGGTCTCCCTTAAAAAGAGGACTCTGATCTCAATGGGACCAACCTAGTTAAATAAAGGGTAAATAAAAAAGCTGTAAGCCCACCTATTGTAATCAAACGGCTGACGTCACACAGGCGTCAATTCTTTTTACAGTCTATGGTTTTTTCCTATACTGGTGCGAAACTGATACCTTTTAAAAGGTGCTGGTGTCCAAACAGTCCCTGAATCAATACTTTTAAGAGAAAAAAAAATGTTTTAAAAGTCAGCAGCTGAATAAAAACTGTCTCAGTGTTGTTAATGATTCTGATATGAGATGCCAGTAGAACATATAAGTGAAGGAAGCAGGTGTAACTTTCCTTTTAAGTGACAGGGATCGCACTGAGGTGGCGAGGTACTGATATTAAGCATCAAGGTCTCTCTTGGTATTCGTCACAGTAGATATTGGATGTGCTGGTACCAGTACTATGTTGGTTCCAGATTTTAAAACTCATCCCTAGTTGTGGGACATCTACTGATGTTGTATATCATCAGCTGTCATAAATGACTTACATGCAAAAAGACATGACAAAGTTACCCGTTTTTACTACAGGCATTTTTCTTTCATTCTTTAGAAATTAAAAACAACCGTAATGCATTGAAACTACAAGAAATCAAAATATTTCGACTGCCATAATTTTCAAATGTCATTTATGAAGGAACTCTCTACATTTGTACACTTCTTTTGACACTTGAGCAGGCATTTTAGAGATGATTCATATGGAGATTTTCCATTCCACTATGTTTGAAGTGTTCTTCAAGGGGATGCACCTTTAGCATTCACCCTACCCACACATTCCAACAAGAAGCAGGAGACCCCTAGTCCTAGATGTAAGTGTGCAAAGTATAGGGGTAGAGCTAAGTGAAAGGGCAGAGTGGTGTATCGGGACTGAGCTAAAGAAAACCCCTCTTTAAAGTAAGGCATGTCTGGCCTGCATTTAATTGATTAGCCGTAAAAGGCAATACCAGCTATTCTGACTCTGTGCCCTTGTTGTCTCGAAAAACAGCTGAGCACAATGACTTATCACAGACTCCACTTGTAGCTGTCAGTCATTATCTAAAGCGGATATTATTTTCCAGGTTGGATCTCATATATTCTGTAGCTCATCTCTGTGCCTGTGAATTATCAATGGGAGATCCCTGAGTCATTGCTGATGCTGCATTAACTCGTCTAACTCATCTAAGAGCTGCTCTCAGCAGAGTGTGACTCTTCGCCTCCTCTCAGCTGTCCTAATTGACTGGAAGAGCTCTCTCACTCTTCTGCATCAAGTGGCTCGAGTGTGTGTGTCTGTGTGTAACTGTGTGTGTGTGTTAGGCCTATAATAACTATAATCACTGTTGGCTGCATGCAGCTTCCCTCCTCACTCTGTTTTACCCAAACCGGCAGATAAAAATACACTCCTGGCTCAAACTGCGCTGAGGAGTGGAAATAGGTTTGTGCATGCGTTTCTTCAACTTTAACCAAACTTGTGAGGACAAAGGAAGGTTTGGGAACTTGTGTTGTTAATATTTCAGGTTTTATGTGCGTGTGATTGAGTAATATAAAAGGAAAGAGAGCGAAATGAAGATTTGTTAGCATTTTGATGACTTCTGACAGGACAAGAAGGGCCGAGGAAAGGAGGCTGTGTGAGCGCCTGTTTGCGTGTGGTGGACCAGCAGCTCGTTTCATGTGGTTGGTGATAAACTGCTGTGACATTTCCCCACTCTAAATCTCTTAAAGAAATGGGGAGGAGATGGCTTGGGAAAAGAAGATAGTCTGAGAAAGTACACACTCTGCAACAAGTACCAAACACACACATGCATTAGCGTGTACTATATCAACGGATGAACAAAGGCGTACATGGTCTCACAGAGAGTACCCTTTAACCTTATCAGCAGTAAAAAAGGTATTACTGTTACTTACCACACTGTTATCTCTCCCTCTTATTCATCTCTCTCTCTCTTTCACGCACACACTAAAATGCAGAGTTCTGGGATTCCTGGGCACTTACATAGATCCCATGGGGAAAGTTTGTATGTAGTTTAATGTGTCTGACATTCTTCCCATGAAGACTAATAGTTGCTGGAAAATCAACCTCAGTACCCATGAATGAACATGCTGGCAATTACTGATAATTAGTTGTGTGAAAATGGTAGACCCCAATAACATCTAAAACACCCAAATCAGACCAACAAATAGTGCATAAATACAACTATATTTGCTATATTTTCAGCTTAGAATTGTTACCCTTGGGTGTTAACACTCCATTGGGAAGCATCTGGGATAACTTTGTTGGATTAAAAATCCCAAACTCCTTAATTTTCTAACCCTGGTGTCCGTTCACACCTCCCCACAGGCCCTCTCTCTTCTGATTGGCCAGCCATGTAGAAGTTGGGTTCTCTTGGATGAAGCCAATGCATAAGTGCAAAAAAAAAAAAAGCAGTTCCTTTAGTGTTACCGATAAACCGATGCATCAGTTTAGCATCGGTATCAGCCAGTATCGGTCCCGTCGGCCGACATTAGCTATCCTCAAATAATGTGCAGTAAACAGATAGCAGAAGTCAGTGTTTATCTTTTGTGTCCTGTCATTCTAGTGCTGGCATCTAGCTGCTGATTTAGAGAGGAGATTTCTAACAAGGCAGATGAAGTGGCCTGTTGGTAAAACACTACTCTGTTTTCATGGACAAAAACAAGAGAAAATGCTGGCAGAGTGGGAGTCTTTCACTAGACGTAGTAATGAAAAACATGGCTGTCAGTGTAGGCTACATTGTTATTTTACACATTCACTCTAAAACCAAACGTTAGAAGATTGTTAAAATTGCTTAGTTGTGTTCACTTAAAAATCTTTGATATCTATCTCACTTTAAGTTTTTTCTTTGTAATTTCAATCTATTTTACAATAATCCCTCAATCTGCATGAAAAATGATGGGAGAGGACTTCCTGGTTTAGTTTTACCTTTTCACTTTCTGTCAGTTGTTGTCGCTTAAGTTGGCCCACCATTAGTGACATAAATGTTCAAGATTAAAGTGATAGA
The DNA here is from genome assembly GCF_018320785.1 of Cheilinus undulatus. Classification (NCBI taxonomy): domain Eukaryota; kingdom Metazoa; phylum Chordata; class Actinopteri; order Labriformes; family Labridae; genus Cheilinus; species Cheilinus undulatus. Next base: position 38,325,582 of record NC_054874.1, read on the forward strand.
AATAAGTAAGAATCTCAGTGGAGGAAGAATATTTAGCTTAATGATAAGTAAATGGTAAATGAACTTCAGCATGTATGTAGCGAATTTCTACCAGCAGCAGGTCACACCTTTTCACACAATTCACACACTCATGGCAGAGTTTGCTATAGAGAATTGGCCATCAGTATTTGCTAACCCCATTCATACACATCCATACACATTTACACACAATAGAGAAAATAGTGTGAGCGAACTGAGGTCCAGTTTCTTACTCAAGGACACATTGACATGTGACTGCAGGAGCTGGGGATTGAACCCATGACCTTCTGATTGAGACACAACAGACTCTACCTACTGAACTATAATCCCCGACTTTAACATGTGGTCTTGTGTTGTATTTCAGCAAAAATGTTAAGTGTTGTAAAGTTTTCTCAGTTTAGTTTAACTTAGAGGGGGTTGATTTAACCCAACGTAAATGTACGAGTTAAACTGAGTTGATATGACTTTAAATGTTTTAGTAGCAACAAATTCTGTGGGTTTTTTTTAGGCACTTAAATTTTTTGTGTAATTAGTAACCTCTAATGCTGAAGTTCTATTAACACATTGGGGATTGTAGCACAAATTACACTGCCTGGCCAAAAAAAGTCGCCACCTGGATTTAACTAACCAAATAGGTACAAGCCTCCTATTGGATAATTACTGCATGGGTGATTATCTTGCAGCTGGCAACAAGTTATTTAAGCCCAGCTGATGCAATGAGTAACTTCTCATTTCTTAAACAACCATGTTGAAATACACATCCTGTGGTCGTGGAAAAGATGTTAGTCTGTTTAAGAAGGGTCAAATCATTGGCATGAAAAAAAAAAAGGCTTCAGTTTGCTAGGGAGCATAAAGATTGGACTCTGGAGGAATCGAAGAAGGTCATGTGGTCTGATGAGTCCAGATTTACCCTGTTCCAGAGTGATGGGCGCATCAGGGTAAGAAGAGAGGCAGGTGAAGTGATGCACCCATCATGCCTAGTGCCTACTGTACAAGCCTGTGGGGGCAGTGCTATGATCTGGGGTTGCTGCAGTTGGTCAGGTCTAGGATCAGCAACATTATGTGCCCAAAGAATGAGGTCAGCTGACTACCTGAATATACTGAATGACCAGGTTATTCCATCAATGGATTTTTTCTTCCCTAATGGCACGGGCATATTCCAAGATGACAATGCCAGGGCTCAAATTGTGAAAGAGTGTTTCAGGGAGCATGAGACATCATTTTCACACATGGATTGGTCACCACAGAGTCCAGACCTTAACCCCATTGAGAATCTTTGGGATATGCTGGAGAAGGCTTTGTGCAGTGGTCAGACTCTTCCCCCATCAATAAGATCTTGGTGAAAAATTAATGCAACACTGGAAGGAAATAAATCTTGTGACATTGCAGAAGCTTATTGAAACAATGCCACAGCGAATGCTTGCTGTAATCAAAGCTAAAGGTGGTCCAACGAAATATTAGAGTGTGTGACCTTTTTTTTTGGTGCCGACTTTTTTTTTGGCCAGGCAGTGTATATATTTTAATTTGAGTCTACTCAAAAATGTATGTCCACTACCTAAAAACTTTGACGTAATCAGTTTCAACAAATACTTTGAGTATGTTTAACTTGTTTGGTTTTACAGTGTAGGCTATTTTTCCTTTAAGCATATTGTCAGAGACCGGCAGTAATGCACGAGACACAGGAGTACTTTTAAAGAAAATGTAGGTTGTCATTTTACCCAAACAATGGAAACCCAATTCTACTAACCAACTTATAAGAACTAGGCCTATAAAAATGGTCAACTTAATATAACTACAAGTAAATAGAACACAATAAAGGTGTGAACTGAGACAAGCAGACCCAACACAATGAGACAAAGGGAACAATTATATAGGTTTGAAACCAAATTAAAAGCAAAGGGGGTAGACAAAATGGACGCTTAACTAAATGCAAAACAAAACTAAACCCATTTACCCCCGTGTCATCATGGCTCTTGGTCTGCTCCAAACAAGCTGGCTTCAGCATAAAGTCCTCTCTGCTCTTTGGCCACACCTTTTGCCTGAACCAGGAAGTTCCCTCCCCCACCATCCAGGTAACTCAGAGAAAGAAATGATTAGAACAACAGAAATGTTTAATCCCACAAAAGCATATCGTAACCTCTACTGGATTTGTTTTTCCAACTTTAATACACCAAAGGTGAGGTATATAACAGAAGCTGAGTCATCCTGATATTTTTTCTGTATGTAGCTCTAAGTTAAAAAGTTTGGACACCCCTGGTTTAGCACATTCTGCAACCTGAACTCTGAAGACTCAGGGATTATTTGGTCAGGTTTTTACTAAGCGATATGAAAATTTTCCAAAATGTAGTTCAAATATTAAACACAGATGTCTGAAAGTATAGGAGCAGTATAATGAACCTTAATCATATCTCCCCTTTGGATCAAACCTTTGGATGGAGGAGTGTACCACCTAAAACAATGACTTGTTTTAACTTGACTTGAGTCTGCCTCTTTTTAATACAAATCTACATTTAACTCAGTTTTCTATTCATCCTCACTGTAAACCTAATCCAGCAGCATGAATATTTCTTAATCTGAGCAGTCAGATCATCTCACTATAATCACAGGCTCAGCTTGTGTCTGCATGGCCAACACTTAACCTGATATCTTTGGCAGCTTTGCATTGCAAGATTTCTTCCAGATTGTGGTAAAATGGAGTAATGCCAAACAAATGTAGACATAGGTGAAAATTCCTGCTTAATATCGAACATTTGGCTGTAGAAAGTTAAATTGCTTTCACCCATTGTGCGTCAACAGCACGTGAAGTTAATATCTCCCGAAGTGTTTCCTTGTTTCCTGCGGAGGCCAGGCGCTCTGAGAGTGCCATAAGGTAGCATGACATCATTGTGCATTTAAGAGCGGTTACTTAAACGTCCTTATATTGTTGAAAAGAGAGTTATTAGACACATCAGACCCCACGCGTATGAAATAAATTCATGTTTTCTCCCTTTTTCTCATCTCTGTGCCTGATACAGACCAATTTAAAAACAATACCTCATCTGAGCAGCGTGCCAACATTGACTCCACACGCCATGTGTTTGGCTTCATATCCCTTGCCTTTTTGTACTTCATACAATAAATCAGCATGTGGTTAATCCCTCATTTGGACAAATAAACTCTGATAGTTACTCAAATTCATGTCTTGATTTCGCTTACTTTGGAGCGTAAGTGATATTCTTTCCTATCAGGATGGAGAAAATGTCTGGAATAAACATGATGTTTTCATGCTGGCTGCTCTGTAAATGATGACTGATGTGCTGTAGCCAGGACTGTGGATATGTTTACATGTATGTTTAAGCATGTTCGTACCAGAGCAGAACTCTGTACCCATGTTTACTCTCTGCATGTTTACACACATATCTGACATTACACATTAGTGCTGCGTGTGCATTTCTATGCATCGTCTGTGCACTTTGTATTTGCACCTGTCAGTTTGTGTTTGACTTTGTAAGCTAAGAGATCAGACTTTTTCCCTTGGCTGTCGTTACTTCAATGTGAGTTTTTCACCATTTACAGCGGTTGGAGCTGGATGGATCCAAGCAGCTGATAAGTGTCATGTTTCAAAGCAAATTTCTTGTGATATTTTGTCAAACCTGAAACGAAAACAGTTAAATGGTACACTTAAGCTTATACTGTATAGTGCTTTTCTAGTCGTCTGACTCCTGAAAGCACTTTTTACACCCCAGGTCTCCTTGCATAGGTCTCAATAGGCTTGCACATCTGGACACTGCAATTTTACTGCATTCTTCTTTGCAAAACTGCTCAAACTCTGTCTGGTTGCATGTGGATTAGGTGTGAACAGTCCTTTTAAAGTCCAAACACAAGTTCTCTATTGGACTGAGGTCTGAGCTTTGACTCGGCCACTCCAGAACATTCAGCTTGTTGTCTTTAAACCATTTCTGTGTAGCTTTTTCTGTATGCTCTAGATCATTGTCTTGCTGGAAAATAAATCTTTTCCCAAGCCTTCTAGGGTTTGCTAAGGGGCATCCCTACACAATGATGCTGCCACCACCATGGTTCACTGTGGGGATAGTGTGTTTTAGCTGATGTGCCAAAAATAGTTTCTTCTCTGATGAGCAGAAAACACCTTTTTGGTGTCATCAGACAAAAGAACTTTATTCCACTTGACCATGGAGTCTCCCGCATGCATTTTGGTGAACTATAGTCGAGATTTGATATGACTTTTCTTCAACAGTGGCTTTCTCTTTGTGACTCTCACATAAGCTTTGACTGAAGAACCCAGCCAACAGTTGTTGTAAGCAGAGTCTCTCCCATCTCAGCTGCTGAAGCTTGTAACTCCTTCAGAGTTGTCATAGGTGTCTTGTTGGCCTCTCTCACTAGTCTCCCTCTTGCACGGTCACTCAGTTTTTGAGGACGGCCCAATCTAGGCAGATTTACTCATGTGCCATATTCTGAGTTGCTTGGAGTGTTATTTTGTCTTCATGGTGTAATGGTAGCAAGGAATACAGATTAACCAGTGACTGGACCTTCCAGGCACAGATGTCTTTGTACTAGAATCACTTGAGATGAAATCACTGCACTCTGGTGATCCCCATTTCACAAACAGTGAGACTACTCGCACTGATTGGCTGGACCTCTGTTGAATTAGGTCAGCCACTTTACTTGAATTGTATTTTTTACTTTATATATATATTTTTTTATTTAATTGCAGAAATCTGTTTTCACTTTGACATCCATGGGTCTTTATGTTCTTTGTTTTTGGTTAAAAAGCTTAATTTTATTGACCATGGTGGGGATGGAAAACTTATGACCAAAACTTATAATTTTTAATTTTTCTAGCCCTGTGAATTAAAGGCCTTTCTACTTTTCTGACCCTTTTGAGTGCCTGGATCTGGATGATTTTTGCCGATGTTTTGTCATCATAAGTTTTTCATCCCTAAAATGACAATTCATAGGCACTGTACATGCTTTGTGATTACATCTTGGGGTAGAGCACATATAGGGTACAAATGCTGTGCATTTTGTTGGCGTATAAGCAGCCTCAGTCTACTCTTAGTAAATGAGGCCTTGGCTGTCATGTTCTTTTGCTGAATATTAAATTTTTTTTAATTTAGATTTTTGCTAATACACCCCCTTAAACTACCTAAGAAAGCAGACCCATCAGGCAAGTATGACAGATGATGGGAGTTTTGCTTTAAATTTCTGTATTTTGATGCCCACTATCACATGTTTGAGTTTCTGTATGTTTAATACTGGAGCCATATGCATGTTTCAGTCTTAGTCCAAGAGACTCCTGGATGTTTGTTTGTGTTTGCGTGGAGAACAGCTATGACAGGGTGTGGCTTAATGACTTTAATACAGCTGTATGTCCAAACATTTGCCTTAGACAGAATATTCAACTGACGGTCAAGCCAAAAGAAATCAGAGTCCAAATGGCAGGACAGATATTCTCTCAGGTGTAATAACTTATCTAGCCTTTCTTTGGCTTTTTGATATCTCTTTTACCTAATCTGTATTTTAGATAGATGTCACCTGTAGCCGAACCTCTGTCTCTCCTTTTTCTTCCTCTTATTTCTTCTCTAAAATCTTCCGTTTTGTCCCTTCCGTCTCCCCCTCCATCCCATCTTTTTTGAGAAGATGTCATTCTTAACATCCTCAGACAGAAAGTATAAACACACATATCTGTGGAGAGGTTCTCTCTCTTCTTGTCTCTGTCTCATCTGGAAAACCTTAGATTGCCCCAAAACATGACAGCCCCCCCACTCACACACTCACACACAGAGCAGGGTGGAGTGAATCTGCAGAGGAGACATGAAGGAGATATCCTCTGAGGGCTGGAGGAGGGATGGGTTTTTAAGTGTTTGTTTTGGCCTTTTACATTGTGACATTTGTGAAATGCGGCATATTCTGAACTTTTTAAACTTCTGCTTCATGCCAGGTCATTTTTTGATGTAGTGATTGCTTATTTATATAATCATTTTTTTTAAGCCCAAGTGTCTCTCTCCATCTTTAAAATCTCTAAATTTCTCTCTGGCAAGTGGCTGAGGTTTCTCTGTCCAGATAATGTAATATATCTGTTGTTTTTCTTCAAATTTAAACCTTCAGGTCAGCCAGGCTGCAGATAGCTGATCCAGAGTACATCATTCTCCTTCAGTTTGACTATTGAAGCTTGAAATGTTGAAGAATTATCTACAATTATGTTACTCTGCTGATAATTCGTCTAGACTGCTTTGACATCACTACATGATCGGATTCAGTTTTGATTTTGCCCCTACTAATGATATCTTACTGTTAACATTAGTACCTAAAATATGTTATGGTAGGATTTAATTTCATGAAGCAAATTTAACAGACAAACCCAGAGGAAACCATGGTAATTATTCTTTCTGTAGGAACTGGGAAGCAGAACTGAAATTCTTGTCTTATCACATCCATAATCATGAAAACTCACAACAGATTCCAAACTGGGAAGTGGTTGTTGATACTCAAGCGGGGATTTTATTCCCCTTTCTGTATTTTTTCTCTGCAGTCTACTGATATCACTTTTTGACTCATGTAATTTCTTGAGTAAACAACCGTTGTTTTTCTCCTTTGTCTCTCTCTCCATCTCTACAGTCACCTTGAGGATAACCAAATCACTGTCGTTGAGCGAGGAGCCTTCCAAGACCTCAGACTGCTGGAGAGACTGTAAGTTCATCATCATATGCTGCTGTTTTCTCTTTTTATTCAGCAAAAACAGCCAATGCAAACATATGGTGTATTAAACCCTGCAGAAACATGCATGCATGTAGTCACAGGAATGCAAGTTCACACATATGCAACTGTCTGTTTTCAGATTATAGTTTTTTTCTGAATATGCTGAAAACAAGAGCTCGTTGTTGTGTAATACACACACACATCCACACAGACTGTACCTGGATGACACCAGAGTCCATCCACTTCACACACAGCTGAAGAATCTCTCACCAATATACTGTAAAAATTATCATGCTGGTTCAACTTAGAAACTGAAATTCAATTCCTGCCTTAAAAACAGGCGTGAACTGAACTTGAAGAAAAGTATTATTTGAACTCAGGATGTCATATATCTGTTAACCTATATAAGTTATATATGTTGATTAGATAACATTTATCATTTGAACTATTTTACTTTAACATTAAAGAAAACATACTTTCTCTTGTAAAAGAAACTTACAATTAAACCCTATTTTAACTCACAAACCTCATTTATGCTAGTTGTTTATTTCATGATTACTTTCAAAATTTTACACTGTCAGTTAAAATTACTCACTGTATGATTTTATACATTCAAGAAAACCTACTTTCTTGTTTCAAAGAAACTTACAATTATCCCCTATTTTTCAACTCACTAAAGTCATTCATACCAGTTGTTATATTCATGATTATTGATTGCTAGAATTTGATACTGCAAGTTAAAACTCACCATATCACATACATTCAAGAAAACTTACTCTATCCTGTCCAAGGAAATATTGCCGACTCAAACTGAACACCTGTGACAAAGTCCACAAGACAAATGTGTCTTAACGCCAGAATGGAGGGTAGCCCTTTATTTTAGTCGGCCCATATTACCAAGTAATTTTATAGTAATAAGTGGTATTATCTAGTCATTTTCAAGAATACCCTGCTAAATAATAATAAGTTGGCATTTTACCAAATAACCACTCAATAGTATTAAGGAAGTATTTGCCAAGTAATAATGTATTAATTGTCAAGTGATTCCTTGCAATATTGTGGCAATTCCCTGTTAATTAGGCAGTATTTACCAAATAATTTCTAAGAAATAAGATGACAATTTTTAATGAGTTAACTGATAATTTCCATTTAGTTTCTTTATGTTGGCCCACTAAATAAAAATGAGCCCTTCTTGAATAATTTTCAAGTCATTTTTAGGGTTAAGGGTTAGTGAAATTTCAAAATCACATCACTTATTTCTATAAGATTACCAGGTAGCTACTAAAATAATGTGCTTCTGAATGGAGCACAGAGACAGAAGCAGAGCTGGGCTGGAAGGTCAGAACTTCACCCTTTGAAGGAGTTAGACCCCTGCCACAGGTGGGACATCAGGAACTCAGTGGATAACTTCACTCATGATGTTGAAGTGTTTAACATAAAAAAACAACAATTCAAATCCAAATCTAGTTATAAAGCACATTTAAAAACAACAAAATGTTGACCAAAGCATAAAAATCAAAACAATTAAAAACAATAAAAACACAATAAAGCACAGGACCAATGCAAAAACAGGAGAACATGAAAGGATCAGTTAAAACAGAAAGGATATAAATCCAGTTCTCAAGCAGAGCCAAACGCCAGAGGATAAAAGTGTGTTTTTAAGACGGATTTAAAAGCAGCCAGGGAGGGGGACAGGCAAACATGAGAGACAGAGCATTCCAGATTCTTTGGCGCAGCTACTGAAAAAACTCGGTCAACGAGCCTTAAACCACCAGAAACAGGAGTAAAGGATTCCCAGCAGTAATTACTGTAAAACAGGCAACATCTAAACACATTTAAACACATATAAATACATCTAAATATCTGAAATGCATCTTTGCACAAGGGCATGATGAGAAAACTTGTGGTGATGAATGAATGAGTAAGAAAAGTCTTACTGCTTGAACCTCCACTGAGCTCTGTAACTTATGATGTTATGTGGAATAAATGATAGAAACAAGTTGTGATAACTTACTGGTCTCATCATTTTTACAGTGCTGCCCTGTTGAGTATGTGTGTCTTTTTGTGTGTGTGTGTCCTTCAGCTCACATCTAGGCTCGAGTCAACAGAATCAAGGTGTCAGTGCGTAACACAACACTTCTCACACACACCTGCATGTTTATGTCTCTGTGTTTTAAAGGGATGCTAGAGGGAGGAAATGCTTTCATGTTCCATCTCTGCTACTCTCTGTTATTGATGGCAAAGCTCAATTTAACATAGAAACACACTGCTTTACATCATTTTATTGCTAAACTACATTTTTGTATCTGCCGGTTTCACTGGGCGGCCCTTCAGAGTTTAGCTGCGACTGATGAGAGCAGCATTTTTAGGAACTTGGCTATCTGGACAGTGTTAAATTCTCACTGGTTTGGCTCAGAGTGGAGCTGAGACGTTCTTCATCGACACATCTGTTCAGGTGGACTTTCTGCTGGGGACTTACTTTTTGGTTGACAGTAGTCTTTTGAACCGAATCTCAGGTAAAGGTTTGATTATTCAGACTTTGAAGCAATGTCAGGGAGAGAACAGAGGGAGAAGTTAAAGATTTTACCTGCTTTTTAAGGTAAATTCTAGGAACAAGTCCGTGATAGGTAGCAGAAATAGTTTTTTATGAGGGATTTGGATACATGAGGCCCAACAATATGTCTTTCCATAGTCTAGTCATGCCAGTACCTTGAAGGCCAGGTGATAGAAAACTCATCTGAGGAGGCACTGAGTGGCAGCGACATGTGTATCTCTCTGAGAGGTGTGTGATCTCTCTCTGGAGATCACACATCTCTCAGAGAGAGTGAGAGGTGATGGGCTGCTTCGCTGTTAAAACGCTCTTTAGTGCAGTGTGTCAGGCAGAGTGAAAGGTCAGGGCATAGGTGCATCACATTGATCTAAGTCTTCATAGAAATACAACAACACTTTATCAATCCCATAGCTTACAGATGAAGTCAGTTTTCTGTGTTTTTGTGGAACATGCTTGGGAGAAAACCCTCCGCTGCTGGGACAAGAATGATGAGGCTCCTGCAGTTTTTACTCCTCTGATAGTGAAATGCTTTTTAAAATGCTTCGCTGACAGCTCCTCTGATGTTCTGCCTGTCAGGGTGAAAGGTCCGGGGCCAGAGGTCTCAGTGCTGAGTCTGTGCGATTTATGGCGTCACAATGTGAAAAACATGGAGCTTATGTAGTCATCTCTTTAGGGTGGGATATTCATGTGTGTCAAAACATGAAATATGAAGTCATAGGTTTGGAAAACTCACCTCATTTGTGCAGGTAGGGTGTCAGGGTTAGCCTGAAACTACAAAGTAAAACATTTGGCTGCTTTTAAGTTATGTATTAAGCTTAAATTGAATGATATTTGGATATAAGAATAGGATTTATGCTTAAGAAAGAGATTTTTACTTCACAACAATATCCCATTTCTGTATTTTGAGCTACTGGCCCTGTGAGATTAGCCGTCTAAAGTCTCCAAACCATTTTCTCTTGACTTTATTATGACTTCAGGGATAATTTTCCAAATTCTAAATATACAGCGACCATCAACGGGTGGTCTGGTGTTATTTCAAAGTAAACTCTTCATTATTTTTAAAGAAATATACAAAGGATTCTTAAAACCAGGGCAGATTTGTGAGCCGACTTCTCAAAATGACTCATAAGTGTAATAGTAGCCGATCATGTGCTTCTCTTTGGTACCAGCAGTTATTCTCTCAGAGCAGGGGTCAATTATTTCAAATGGAGGATATCTCTTCTTGGAGCACGGCTCTCTTTCCATCAGGGCACACAGGAGTGAAAGTCAGGGTCTTATTATCATTATCAGCAGGGTGAAAAGGTCGGTGTCTGCGTCTTCTCCAGCACAGATTCGACTCTGTGACCCCCCTGACCCCTCCCCACCCTCTATTTTCCCCTCCACGCCTCGTTTCTCAGCAGAATGCTTTGGTAGCTTGATAACACTTTCACTCCCTGCAGTCACACTGTCCTCATCTATCTCTGCTGCAGCCAACCACACCCTCGCTCTGCACAAATGCACGGGACCTTCCACCTGCTCATGCACGCCTACCTGTTGGGTGAAGCCATTTTTTCACCTTGTCCATCTTCCCCTGCCCCTTATTCCCTGCTTCTTAGGTCCAAAAGGTTTTTTTATTCTCAAACAGTATTTAAGGCCCAACTCAGGTCAAAGATTTACAACAAGACAAGCTGAAACTTGCAACTGCTTGCAATGGGCTTTGCAATATTCTTAAAGCCTGCTAGTTCATACTGCTGAAGCTAGAAGATGGTTTAGGGTTTCCAGTGAAGAACTTTCTGTACTTCATGTGTTGCATGTAACTAGTTGGGTAAGAAAAAAACGTAAGAAACAAGAGGATCTAGGCTTTGAAGACATCCTTAGTAGGGATGCAAAGAATTGCCAAAATTGTCAACATTATCTGATGACATTTGTTGCCATCAGATTGAATTGTTGATGATTCTTTGGATGCATTTTCATGCTGATATGGCATTGTTTCTCAGCATGGAGACTGATGAAGATTGAGCCATCTCGCATCTTTAATATCTTTGCTCAGGGTTGCAGGCAAATCAGTGACCGTGATGTGACACAGAAACAGAATACACCAAAATAAACAAACTCATACACTCTACACTGCGGATAAAAGTGTTAAACTTGTGCTGCAGAGTCCTGACAAAAGCCAGGGAGCACAGAGGAGGCCTATTTGTTAGCTCTGAAGCTAACTTTGGGGCTTTTGGGATCTTGCTTATCATGGGAGCATGATGGTAGTGCGTGAGCATTATTTATTTATTTATTTATTTTTGCCATTTCTTCACATTTTAAAGCTAAGGCTGTGCAGTGATTTTTCTCTCATTTAACATCCATCCTTTGACCTAAAACCCTGGATCTTGTCTCTCTTATCTTTCCTTTCCATCTTTCTTCTCTTTCCATCTTACAGTAAACACTGGAGCAAACTCTTCTCATATTAATATTTAACTTATATGTAACTTTATTTTCAAAATCTTGGTTCTGAACTGGTGAAATACATTTACCTAGAAACACTGTCTGAAGAGGCAAAGCTCAGAATATTTCTTAGAAGTTCTGGAAGATTTACAGCAGTTCAGAAACTTTTAGAGATGTTAGTGTTGAACAAATCTATTATGCAGGAAAACTCTAAATCCAGATGTGCTATTTCTAAACGTCTTTATAACTGTTCTAATAGTTTTATGTTTGCCAGAGTGATCAATCAAAAGCTGACCCATCCTCCTCTTGCCTTTCTGTCCATGAACATGTTTGCATTTGTAGATAAATACTAACAGATTTGTGCATGCTCAGATTGGGCAATTTATCATTACGTATCATGTGGCTGCAGCAGTTTGTCCACTGTAATGATTTGGCATTACTATTTCCCCTGTTGAAGCCACATCTCATTATTCTAATGAGACCTCTGTAATTCTTTTTCATCTTGTTATTTTTGCTCTTTTTTAACTTCCTTGTATGTGTACACTTCCTTGGCCCATAAAGCCTTTTACTCAGATCTGATTTCATTCTGATCCTGTAATTCTAGCGTGTAATAAAGCTTTAAAAACAGGGCAGGAAGAAGGAAACTCACCTCTTCACTAAGACATGAAATAATTGCTCTGACAAGGACTTAGAGTATGAAACCACCCAGCTGTGTTTTAACAACAATGATTTAAACAAGGTAGAAGAATCAGAGGGATTGAAATCTTAGGAGAATCCTGGCCAAGGCTGATTGCAGCTCCACTGCATGGACTAGAAACAGGATTTAATTTGTACAAAACCAAGGGCAAACTACAGAATAAGATCTTAAAAACATACATAAGCCATGTTAAATATTTGCATCCAGATATGTCCAATTTAGAATCAATTGAAATTGACTGTTAGTTGGATGGATGTAAAGTTTTTGGCCTAATTCCCTCATCCATCCATAGTCAGCAAAAACACAATTCTCTGACTGTTTTTACGATGTTCAAGCTATCTTTACCTGTTCTTTTAAAGACAATCATAGCTGTAGCCACTTGAAATCATGAATATCCAATGTATTCACTATCTACAAAACCCTGTTGTCCTGCGACCCTGAATGGGATAGGTGTTGTAGATAGTGGATAAAGGAAGGGACTCTGCTTTGTAAGGGCAGAACACAAAGGACAGCCTAGCATGCACTCTGATATCCATCCAACCAAGCCTGTCCAGTGAAACATATTTACAATCAAGCTGACAAGAAGAGGAGCTGGACCAAAATCACAATGGATGTAGCGGTTGGCTTACAACTAGCCACATTCAGCTTTTTTTTCTCTGAAGTTTGACCGAGGGAAATTTGAGGGTAGAGGAGTTGCTGCTTGTTGATGGAGATGTTCCAATACTATTCCGATACCAGAGCATTTAGTTTAGGCCAATTCCAAGCTCTGAGCCGATACCGGTGTAAACTTTCTGGACTGGCTTTGCTGTGGAAAACTGGCCCATTATTTTAGCCCTACAGTGAAATGTATAGCCTCTCTGTGACACTAAAATATGTTTTTCCTGCTAAATGTTTTTATTTTTACTGTTAAATACTAAAATAACAATGACACTGGGGGCCACATCACAGGCTCTCTTTCTCTCCATTTTCTTCTAGCTTCTTAGCATTCAATAAAAAAAAAAAAAATTGTATAAGATCTACCAGTGTGGATTTAATGTTTAAAGTCGCTGAATGTTTAAAGACACCAAAGCTCCAGGCTTGCTAGAAATGCTTCCATAGAGGCTACAAAGGCATGGATAGAGTCCTTTGAATGGCACAAGAAGAATAAAAGTAAGAGGCTACAATTCATAGTGTAAAAATCATTCAACTTTAAATAACCTGAGTCACTTCTTACCGTATACAACAACGCCTGTCTGGGAGGGTTTTTAACAAATGCAGAAAATGATGAATGTCATGCTGCCTCCAAACAGTAGGTCCATTTTTTTTTCCTTTGTTTGGTTCTTCTTCACTGCTCTGAAAACAGTAGTCTGTGTGTGCAGCATTTTCAAGCAGCAAAAAAGAATTGATTTCCAGTTTATAATGCAACGATATAGTATGGCTAAATGAGGCAAATATAAAGTTAAATGAGACTGTACTGGATGGTGTATGAACATGTGTACTCACTGATACAAATACCTGCATTTTTAGCAGTATCTGAAGTATTTTTGATACTGGTATTGGACTTGGAACAACTCTACTTGTTGGCGCTTGACTCTGTCAGTGTGTGGGTTGCTGTGTTTGCCATCTCATTGCACACTGCACACCTCAAAAAGAAAATTTAAGTGTGTAGTGGTAGTTTAGGCAAGATCAGCCGAACCCTTATCAGCTGACATCTAGCTGATTTACTCTAAGCACCGTATTAGCTAATTGCTCTCATGCTGCTATATTTAAACTGCTCTAGCCTTGCTACGCTTTGCTGCTCCCTCTGCAAACTGCTGTTTGCAACCCTCCTCCACCCCAGCTCCTCCTCTATGCTATATTTGACTTAATCAGTGTCATTCTCATGGCACTGATTCCTGCGCTGCTCTGGGTTTATTGCTGCTTCTCTCCCGCCCTCAGGCTTTCCTTGTGGGCACAGAAAATGCAGGAACGTGTGCTGTTTCTGCCTGATGCTTTCCATATAGGCTTGTGTAAGGGCAGGGTGATCCCAGAACAGCCATACCACTAAATATAAATAACAGCAATACAAGCAATTCAATTACTGCTAGAGAAAAAATTACAACCGCAAATCATTCTTAACAAAGTGGCCCTGACTGAACTGTTAAATCTGTCATTTGATCTCTCACATTTTCCAAATCCTTTAAGGTTCTTTCTACTTGTGCCAGGTGTGGGAAACACAAGAAAAAAGGGGAGAAATAAAGAAAAAAATTAATTTGACATATCTCTTGCATTCTTATGCATTTTTTACATATGACAAAATTAGTTGATGAAGATGGATCTCTTAGTGCACTCTGCACATTTTAAATCTAATGATACCTCATTTTTCTTTGCTTGTTCAGATGTTTTCCAAAATATTCAGAGAAAGTTTATGAAGTGACTACTACTGGAAAAAGCCTTATCTTTACAAAAAAGTGTAGATAACTGGACGCCCCACTGGTTGTTCCTCTACTCCCAGGTCAAAGCACATGCAGGGATGATTATGATAACTGGATTTAAAGGGCTTTCAGCATGATAGCCTGTATTTGACACACACTCACATTAAACTCAGCACGATAACCTGGAGGTCACCATCACAGGAAACCAGACAGACTTTCCCAGGAGTTCTTCTTTTGAACCATGAACCTGCTGACCCTTAAGGTGAACCTGGTTGGTGCTGGTAACATCAATGAAAAAGCATGAATCACAGTGAAGTATGAGGGTTTTTACTTTTCTGTACATGCTGATAAATCAATTCTAACATGACAAACCTGCCTAACTTCCACTGTATTTCCTTTGTTTTCCCTCCACAGTCGCCTGAACAGAAACAAACTCCAGGTCCTCCCTGAGCTTCTCTTCCAGTCCAACCCCAAACTTGGACGACTGTGAGTACACCTTTTTTTTGTTTTTCCTCTCCGTCTCTTGCTGACTCTCCCTCTCTGCCTCTTTTCTGTCTCTTTTGATGTGATACGTGATCCATTTGAAAACACGACCACGGTGCGATGTCAGAGCTTTTATCCGGGGTTGAGGGTTCAAGTCCTGTGCCAGGTGACACAGTGCGGCTCTGTGCTCCTGGTGAGAGGTGAAAGAGAGTGTCAGGTGTGTGTGATTTTTAAGGAAGTAAAAGTGGGCCTGCGGTGAATGTTTTACTTGGACCTGTGTGGATTTTCTTATTCCTGAATATGTCGTTTTTCCCAGAGTGTTCAGAGTGTAAGAGCGGGTCAATCTGATGCTGAGAGAGCCTCCCACCTTCCCTCCTTCTCTCTTTATTTCATCTCACATTCCCAGACACAAACTCGCTCTCTTTTTGTGCGTTTGGGTCCCATTGGTGCTCCCACCCTGTCTCCTTTTCCTCCCTTGTGCTCTCTCTGTCTGTGCTCAGGTTCTCTATTTGTCGTCTCCACGCTGAGTCTCTGTCAGCTCAGGTTGAAGGTTGAAACACCTTCTACACTTTATCGCTGTTTGTTTTGGGCCGCCTTCAAGTAAAGCTGGAGGTACACTCAACAGGAGTGTGTGTGCATTGTGCACGCTTAGTTTTGACTTCATATGTCTGCAGCTGTTTTTGTGAGCTCATACAGTATATCATGACTGTGTGAGTGAATGCATGCATGCACTACCTCAATTAATATCTGGTATAGTGTGTTTCTGTGTAGTGTATGTTGTAAGGTGCAAGGGTTGGGAATACCAGAGACTTTATACTTCTCACTTCTCTCTCTGATGTATACATTTTCCATATGTCAGAACACTTTGAAATCTTTTCTAACCTTTTCATGTTAAAAATGTCTTTTTCTCATGCTTCAACTTGATAATGGAAATAAAAATTTAAAGACAAAGCCGCCTATAAAGGTCAAAATATCCATAGTAATATTAAATATGGCCACAAGCAAGAGTATTTAAATGTTTTTGTAGCATCCTTCCTAACCTGAAAGTTTTGTAGCAGATTTCATGGTGGTAGTTTTGGGTGCAAATTGCTCAAGTTGCATCTGCAAAGTGCTGTTAATGTCATCCTTAGTTGAGCAGCAACTTAACTTTTCATGCTGTCAAGCTTCTTTGTTTTATATTTCTTTAAGGATTTTCAGACATATTCTATACCACACCGTGTTTCACTTTCAGAAATGACAAAGGGAATCACCATGAAACTGAAGCCACATTGTCTCTTTACCTCATGTATCCTTCTTCTATTCTTAAAGCAGGTTATATCTGCACCAGTTAATGTGATTTGAGTGATATTTTTGCCTTTTAAAGATTTTTACATCAACTGAAGGGTGAAAATATATTTTTTCTGGTTTATTTCATTCCTTTACATCTTTAGTAAAACAAAAAATCCCTGTGACATCATTTGAAACTTATTGATTTATCATAAAAGTCTACTTTTTTCTGTTTATCTTAGTGGTTAAATTTTTTTGTTGTTGTTAACCAGCTTAAGGGCTGAAAAAAAAACAACAAATCATCATCAGTACCAGCAGATATTAGCATTGAAGAACAGTTATCAATATCTGTGATAGATATATTTTTCACATATATCATACGTCTTTATCGTCCACTCCAGAACATTCACCTTGTTGTTCGTTCTGTTTCTGTGTAGCTTTCTCTGTATGCTTCGGGCCATTGTCTTGCTTGAATATAGATCTCCTCCCTCAATGTACTTGTTTTGAAGACTAAATCAGATTGTCTTCATAGACCATGAAGTCTCCCACATGTCTTTTGGTGAACTCTTGTCAGGATTTAGTAAGTTTTCTTCAACAGTGTCTTTCTCTTTGCCACTCTCCCATAAAGCTTTAACTGGTGAAGAGCCTGGGCAACAGTTGTATGCAAGGTCTCTCCCATCTCAGCTGCTGAAGCTTGTAACTCCTTTAGAGTAGTCATAGGTGTCTTGGTGGTCTCTTCCACTAGTGTCCTTGCACAGTTGCTAGGTTTTGGATGGCCTGATTTCGATTTATATGTGCTATATTCCTTCCATTTCTTGATGATGGATTCAACTGAAGTGTGGAGGATGTTCCGTGCCTTGGATTTTTTTGGATACATCTTCTGACATATACTTTTAAGTAACTCTTTCTCAAAGTGTTCTTTTGTTTTCATGGTGTAATGGTAGCCAGGAATTCTGATTAACAAGTGACTGGACTTTCCAAACACAGGTGTCTTTATTGTGCAATCACTTGAGACACATTCACTGCACTCAGGTGATCCCCAATTCACTAATTGTGACAGTCATTTTAAAGGGGGGTGAATATTTATGCAGTCATTCATTTCACGCTACATATTTTTCATTCAAATGACTTAACTTAATAGAAATCTGTGACAGTTTGATCTTCAGGCCTGCCATCATTACAGTAGCGTTCTCTTTTAAAAACATATCTTGTTATCACTTATATTATTTTGAAAAGGAGCACAGAGGCTTGTAAGAAACTCCAAATAGATTTATCATTTTGATAGTGGTTTATTATGATGAATATGAATTGCCTTGTGCTTCCTGTTGAGCTTTTTTTAATATGATCCCTCTTGTTGGCAGAAGAGCTACAGTAAGATAAATTCTTTGTCAGCGGGGTGCAAACTGTAAAACCTCCATCTAAACCTCGTGACAGACTGATGCTGTGTTCCATATATCTGTGGTGATGTGTGATGTATTACTGAAGACAGCGATGCACACTGTTATGGCTGAAAGCAGACTGTCATTTACGTCAACTGTGGCTTCCAGGATCACACGCAGATGAAACCCCCTCGTGAGAACGTCTGGGACACACACAGTGATGGATGCAAACACGTAGAAACACAGAGATTTACACACACTCAGAGCCCTTCCTCTTCTTTTCTTCTCTATGAGTGACAGATGATTTCCTCCACCGCCTGGCTCTCTCTTCTATAAAAACCCTAATTGTTCTCGATAGCTCATATTTATCGCTGGTCGATAATGGATCCCTATAGAGCTCTCAGTCGACTCGGTAAGCGAGTGGAAAGGGTGAACATGTTCCAAACTTAACATTATAAATCTCATGTTCTTTATATCCCTGCTCCGCCATCAGCACAATCTAAATTACAGTGTCTGGAGTTTCCTCTTGCGATTGACTTTTTCTTTTTTCCACTTTTCTCTTTCATTTTCATGACTTTTTCTCCCTGTTTGCTTCAGATATTTTAGTGAATTACTAAAGTGGCAATGACTCTGGTCAAACTCTATGGTGACTGGACAGTTTTACGACACCTTCAATTTGTATGGATGCATTTCTTTCCACATTTTTGTTTTATGATCATGACTTCTAAGGCCCTTTCACATGTTTTTTGAAAAGAGGAATTGGCATTGACTCAGGCTGCAAGGTATGCTGACAGGAGGTTTTCTTCAACATCTTTGATTCATACTATACTTTTTCTCCCTTTGTACTTTTCTCTTAGAGACTTTTAATCCCTTTTTGCATTTTTTTTTTGTGTGGCAAATTTCAGAAATGGCAGTTACACAGGCTGCAAGCATGGTGACAAGAGACGTTTTATTCAATATCATAAGTCCCAACAAATATATTTGGTGCTAATAAAAGTCATTCTATGTCCTTCTATTTTTTGTTTTTTTTTTCCCCTTTCCATCAATTTTTAGTGCATGTATCCCTTTTGCTGTGCTGTTTTACCCTTTCATTCATGTATTAAATCATTCATGTTTAATATCATTTTGCTTTTTTGACCCCCCAAAAGTCAACAACATGTAAATGTCAAACTGGAAACAGATTTCTACAAAGTAATGTCAGCTAGATAAAAATATGTAATGTAAAAAAAGTGACTGCATAAATATTCACCCCATTCAAGTCAGTATTTTTATAGATGCACCTTTGGCTGCAATCACAGCACTGAGGCTGTGTGGATAGGTCTCAATCAGGCTTGCACATCTGACCTGCCACAAGTTCTCTATTGGATTGGGGTCTGGGCTTTGACTCGGCCACTCCAGAACATTAACTTTGTTGTCACTAAACCATTTCTGTGTAGCTTTCTCTGTATGCTTCAGTCATTTTCTTGCTGGAAAGTAAATCTTCTCCCAAGCTGTAGCTTTCTTACAGACTGAATCAGATTGTCCTCCAGGATTTTCCTATAGTTTGCTGCTTTCATTATACCCTCTACCTTTACAAGCCTTAGAGGGCTGGATGCCAAGAAGCATCCCCTCATCATGATGCTACCACCACTGTGCTTCACAGTGGGGATGGTGTGTTTGTGGTTACGTGCAGTGTTTGGTGTCCGCCAAACATAGTGTCTAGTCTGATGGCCAAAAAGCACCATTTTAGTTTCATCAGACAAAAGAACTTCCTTCCACTTGACCATGGAGTCTCACACATGTCTTTTGGTGAAATCTTGTCAGGATTTAATGAGATTTCTTCAACAGTGTCTTTCTCTTTGCCACGGCCTGATCTAGCCAGATTTACTCATGTGCCATATTCCTTCCATTTCTTTATGATGGATTAAATGAACTCTTGAAGATGTTCAGTTCCTTGTAATTTTCTTTCTACCCATCCCCTGACTTATACGTTTCAATAACATTTTCTCTGAGTTGCTGGTAGCATTCTTTTGCCTTCATGGTGTAATGGTAGCCAGGAATACTGAGAAACCAGTGACTTGACCTTTAAGTCACATTCCCTGTACTCAGGTGATCCCCGTTCTAATTATGAGACTACCAGCACCATTTGGCTGGACCATTGTGAATTTTGTCAGTCAGTTGTGTAATTTTTACCTCCTTGTGCTGATTATTTTTTTTTGTAAATTTTGCAGTTACATTAGTTAGAAGGTCTAAAGACAAGAGAGTTTGCATATGGGGAAAAAAAGCAAGAGAGGATCAGATGTTTGCACAGGAGAAAGGGAAACGAAGAGGGAATACCAGCAGGAGACTAAGAGGGAGGAGACGGAGGGGGGGTTGCCAGTGGCTTTCTGGTTTGGGGTTCATAACCTTCCTCTCTGTCAGCCTTGGTTAGATATTAAATGATGGCAGTGTGATAGGAATTACCTCTTAACCCCCCTATTAAAGCCTTGTGGTTTGAGGTTTGGAGACAGGAGCAGAGGCGAAGATCTGGACCGGCATCAAGGGGAGACAGAAGGCAAGGGGTTGGTGAGTTTAGGGAGGGAGGGAGGTGAAGGCAAGAGGTATCAGAATGGGTAATAGTTCCTACCAGAGGCTCAGATCCTGCTGAGAAAACTACGTAGGAATCAAAGACATTGGCTTTGAGTCATATTGGAACATGTTCTAATTGAGCGGTAAGTGCAGATGGTAAGAGTTTGACAAAGACAAATAGGTTTTAGGGCGGTCATGCGAAGGATGGAGATGGATGGATGGAGGATGAAGGTCAAAAGGGTAGATGGGATGTCTTTGACCCCGAAGGTGCTCGGCTGGGGGGAGGTAGAGAGAAAACAAAGATAGTGATGGTGATATAGATGGATGGTGGACTGGAGTCTGTGGGTTTCAGTGTGTGCAGTCTGTGGTCGGTTCCCCCCACAGTTTGCAGGGACTGTGGCTGCAGAAACACACAACACTATCACACACATAGATAAAGCTCTGAGAAGACAATATCTGCGAGAAAGGCTATGAATTTTCTAGTTTTGAAAGCAGCAATCACAATGGCTTGGATGGAAAATAGAAGTTGGAGGTCTTTAGTGCATCAGTGCACATTAGAGTGAATGAGTGAGGTTTACTTTGCTAAATGACTTGATGGCTGTGAGTCTCCGTCTAATAACACTGACCCAGACTGAGCCCCATCCTGTTATCTTCACTTTCTGCTCGGCTAGTCTGTGTGTGTGTTTTCTATGTGCCTGTGTGAGTGTGTGTTGCATGCAAAGCCCCCAGCGTTTGGTTTACAGCCAGTGATACTCATGAAGCAGCATTGGTCCCCCCATTAAAGCAGCTCAGGTTGCATTTGATTAGTTTGCATGAGAGCAGAGGGGTGCTGCGAAGAAGAAAAATGAGAGTAACGTCAGACCAGAGAGATATTTCCTCTTTTCATTCAACACTGGGGCTCATGCAGGGCCTTGAAAGCTGAGGATTACATAATGAAGGAGGTGATTTTTGACTATGTTTCAACATCTGTGGACACCAAAATAAAAGCAATGTCTCACAGTACAGATTAAGAACCTATTAGTCAAATGCTAATGTGACTTTAGTTATTTCATCATTGGCAGAATGGAGATACATCACAGTGGCATTAAACTACTTAATAAACTCTTAATCTTAAAGCACATGCTTCATCATTTAAACATACTATGAGGTTTTGCTGTGACAAGGCACTTTGTCTCTTGTGACAAGTAATACCTAAAGGTGCATCATGGCTGGGCAGCCTCCACCATAGCCTAATTTGTGTCTTCTCAGGGACGTGCAATGCATGGTGTTCAGATCCCCTCAGTTTATGTTGCAGCCCTCTTGGTTTTCACATGGAGTGTTTTTGCAAACTCCAAGTGGGCTTTCGTGTCTTTCGCATGGAGGAGAGGGTTCCATCTAGCCACTCTGCCAAAAGCCTCGATCAGAAGAGGGCTGCAGTCAGGGTTGTCCTTCTTGAACTTTGTACCATCTCCACACAGGATCTCTTGAGCTCAGAGTGACCCTGAGTTCATGGTCACCTCTCTTACTAAATCCCTTCTCCCGTTATTGCATAGTTAAGCTGTGTGACCAGCTCTTTGAAGAGTCCTGGTTGTGCCAAACTTCTTCCATTGGAGAATTAAGGAGGCCACTGTGCTCTTAGGAACCTTAATTTCAGCATAATTTGTTGTAGCATTCCCCAGATCTGTGCCTTGCAACAATCCTGTCTGTGAGCTCTGCTGCACTTCCTTTGACCTCATGGCTTGGTTTTTGCTCTGATATGCATCATCAGCTGTGAGGCCTTCTGTAGAGTGATGGTGCCATTCCAAACCATGTCCAAGCACCACAGGTAGACTCCAACAAGTTGTAGAAACATCTCAGCAAGATCCAGAGAAATGGGAGGAACCTGAGCTAAATTTCAGATGTTTTTGCAAAGAGTCTGAATACTTTTGTCAATGTGATATTTCTGGGGTTTTTTTCTAATACATTTGCAAAAATGTCTAAAATTCTGTTTTCACTTTGTCATGATCGGTTACTGAGTGTACATTATTGAGAATTATCTAACATTTTTTAATATTATCAAGAAAGATTTTCCATTCTGTATTTACAATCAGATATCCTGTTGTGTGGAAAGAATGCTGGGGACCTCTGAGCGTGGAACGGAAGGGTAGCCAGCCAGGAGGCAAGCTAACTGAAGAAGGAAGCACAGCAAACACAGCCATGGCAATAACTATTAATGTGAAGCATTAAGGTAGAAGGACAACAGAAATGGAGGATAAGCTTATTGATTTGTGGCAACAACACAAGTTTTTATAAAATTGTAACCACTATGGATGTGGTTGGAAGCTAGCAGCTAGCCAAATTTAGCTTGTTAACTCTAAAGTCATATTTGTACTGCCAACCATCTTTGGATATTTTGTCCTTTGAAGTGATGCAAACACTTAAAAGCATGTGCATTTTTGCACACATATTTTTTGTACACTAAGGCACATGCTTTGCTTGGATTCACTGTACAAGTAAACCAGGCTAAAGGCATACACTAGAAACCTGGACATGCCTGACTCCACCTTACATATATTGCCGTAGCGTTATGCCAGTATATGCCAATATATGCCAAGGCATGACTGAGCTATACTTGCACCCCACTCCAGAGTTTCTCATATGTAATAAATAGGACAGGTATTTAGTTTTTTCAAAAATATATCTGAAGTTAAAAGGGTTAAGAAAACAATAAAAAACTGACAAAAGAACACACAGCCAAATACTTTAGCTATAACATTTAAGCATAAGCCTGTGTGTTGTTTTCAGCTTTTTCATATCCCTTCCTGTTCTCCCATGTCCCCTCTGCTAACTGTAAAATGCATCACAGCAGGGAAACCAGCGGCTCAACATTCAACCCTAAAAGGTTTTTTGTGACTTCCTGTCCAGAGGGATGCTGGTGATGGATTTAATTTGTCCATGTCCTTGAGCAGGATTTCTAATCCCTCCATGTTTTATTCCCAGTGAGGGGAAAGGCAAGATATTAATAAAACAATAAAGAGTGGTCAAAGAAATAAGAAAAGGAAAGATGGATTCATAATAAAAGGGAAGACATGGCAGGATGGCAGTCTTAATCCCTGCACTGATGAATAATCTGGCCTTTCAGCACTGTTAATTACCCCTTGAGCAAGGCACTTAACCTCCAGATGCTTCAATGAAACTCCCAGATGTGAATGTTTGGACGTCATCTTCCTCAGTTACTGTAAATAAATGCTCAAATGGGGGAGAGGAGAAGCTGGACCAAAAAAGAGATGGATAAATAAGGGGGAGGGGGAGGCTACAGGGAGCGTGGGGTCATTCGAGATGTCTTTTCCTCCTAATTAAGTTAATGGAGAAAGACGAGGAGGCTGCCTTTAATCTTGGCTAATTGTCCTTTCTAGAGGCGACCGCCATAGTTTACCTGCTGGAATGTAACGGTTAGTGTTACAGGAAGAGGGTGTACTCTTTGTGTCCACTGATTGGCTGCTGCGGCAGAGGTTTCAGCTGCGATTGGTGGGAACTATGTGGAAGGTTGAGGGGTGAATGTAAACTGCCTGAACTCATGTCTCATGGACCACTTTACTCATTTACTTGCTTTGCCTCCTTTTTCTTTTTCTCCCTCTCTGTTACCCACTCCCACACGCAAACACTTTTAAGTTTGTGTTGCTGTCAGGAACAGTACGACTGTTTTCTTGTCACTAGGCTCCCAGCCCTTTGTTTGGTTTTCACGCCACCCGGTCCTGGCGAGAAACAAATAAAGTCACACACAGAGTCACAGCCTTGAGTGTGTGTAGGCCGGTGTGTGTGTGTCAGGGTGTCAGTATGTGTGTTGGTTCAGGGCAGACTTTTAACTAAACCACACACCCACGACAGAACTTCCTAATAATTAAACACGACTCAGAAGTACAAGTCGTGGTATGCTTCTGCACCACAATGCTTGTAGGACCTTACACACAGCTACACCACAGGGCTCATGCATAGAAGTAAACTGTGTGTTTTTAAACACATTTATCAATCATAGCTGTATTCAGTTTGACTTGTACTAATGGCTCCCTAAACATGGGAAATCATTCAAGTTGGATGGAAATTACAGTGTGTTATAGCTGCACTAGGAGGCCCATAGATTCCACTATGCAGCTGCACCCAGAGATTATATACAGTGTTGCATTGTTTTGTAGGATCTACTTTCTCAACTTAAAAAAAAAAAAAAATCATGTAAGTTTCTTGACAATTACATTGATAGTATTTAGCTAAACCAGTAGGCCCATAGCTTCTACTATGCAGCTGCACCACAGGCCTGATCTACAGTTTTACATGATGTAGCAGTAAATGGTTCCTTAACATGAAAAACACATACTAAGCAGCTGAAAATTACAGTCCAAGAAAGTATGCAGCTGCACTGAGAGGCCCATAGGCTCTACTATGCAGCTGCACCACAGGGACTATGTGCAGTGTTATGTTACATAAGGTAGTAACTGGTTCCACTACATAAGAAATATATAAGTAGCTTGAAAATTTCAGTGTAGGATGGTACATATCTGCAACAGAAGTTGGATGTATCTGCACCACAGGGCTTATGTGCAGTGTATTGTAGTAATAACTTCCTAAATATTAAATAAATTGTGCAGGCAGTTGAGAAATTACAGTGAGAGCCTGCAGGTTCTACTGTGCATTAGCACCATAGGGCTAATCTACAAGGTAGCATTATGTAAAGTAGTAAGTTGTTCATTGACAATATAAGAAATATGTACTGTAGGTAGTTGTAAAATTACAGCATGGGATGGTAGATAACTGCATCAGGAGGCCCATGGTCTCTACCATGCAGCTGCACCATAGGCCTTATTTGCAGTGTTACATTATGTATCATAGTAACTTCCAATTAAACCTAAAAAAAAACCAAAACAAAAAACAAAACAAAACAAAACAAAAAACAAACAAACAAAAACAACAACAACAACAAAATCCCACAAATAGGTTGAACAGTACAGTTCAAGACAGTATGTAGCTGCACCAGGAAGCCCATAGGCTCTACTATGCAGCTGCATCACTAGGACCATGTGCGGTTAACATAGCATAATGTAATAATAGCCTCCTAAAGATTTAAAAAAAATTGTGTGAGCAGTTTGGATATTATGGTGTGAGGCTCTCCTATGCATCTGCACCATATAGCTCATCTACAGTGTTGTATTATGTGAAGTAGTAAGTGGTTCCTCAACAAGAATTTAGGAGTAAAATTACAGAGTGCATAGTACATAGCTCCAACAGAAGGCCCTTAAGCTGTGAAGATTCAAAACAGGGCCTATTAGTTGTTGTACATTGTGTATTATAGCAATTGTTTCCTAAACATTAAAAAAAATCTTCAACAAAATAATCATTTTAAAAGGATATACGCAACAGTTCAAGACCATGTACCTGCACCAGGAAGCCTGTAGGCTCTACCATGCAGCTGCACAATGGGGACCGTGTGCAGTTTTACGTTGCATAATGCAGTAACAGCATCTTAAACATTTTTAAAAAACTGTAAGCAGTTTGAACATTGCAGTGCGAGCCATTGGCTCTACTATGCATCTTTACCACAGGGCTCATCTACAGGGTTATACTTTGTAATGTAAGTGGTTCCTCAACCTAACAAATATTTAAGTTGCTTGAAAGTAACAGTGTGGTATTGTAGATAGCTGAACCACCATGCAGCTGCACAACAGGGACCATGTTCAGTTTATGTTGCATACAGTAGTAATAGCCTCCTGAATATTAAAAAAAATGTGTAAACAGTTTGGATATTACAGTGTGAGCCTGTAGGCTCTCCTATGCATAACATCACAGGATTCATAAATGTTTTTACATTATGTAATGGAAGTGGTTCCTCAACAAAAGAAATACATGTAAGTAGTTTGAAAATTACAGTTTGGGATGGTACAGAGCTGCACCAGGAGGCCCATAGGCTTTACTGTGTATCAGCACCATAGGGCTCATGTGCAGCATTGCATTGTTTATATTAGTAAGTTGTTCCTTAACATAAGAATTATGTATGTAGCTTGAAAATTACAGTGTTGGATGGTACACAGCTGGTACCCCATAGGCTCTTCCATGCAGCTGCACCATAGGGACCATGTGCAGTTTACATTGCATAATGTAGTAATAGCTTTCCAAACAATACAAAAATTGTGTAAGCAGTTTGGAAAATGGAAGTGTGAGCCATTGGCTCTACTATGTATCTGAACCACAGAGCTCATCTACTGTGTTCAGTATCTTTTTTTTTCCAAAAGGCTTATTAGTCATAATTATATGTAATTGCTTTGTAAACACAGAAAAACATGCCAGTTGGTTGGAAATGACAGTGGGTCTCCCAGCTTCAGTCACTATAACAAGAAGCCCATAGGCTCTACTAGCTGCGGCACAGGGCCCTCACTTAGATCCAGTCAGACTCAGGAAAGGACAGACTTAACTTCACTGTGAACCGGACCAGAAGTCCTCTAAAATAAGGCAGCTCTTAGCGGCTTGTGTGTGTGTCCATGTGTGTGTTTCCCACAGCATAGTCAGCAGTGTGACATATTTAGATAAATACACACTGGGGAGATACAAAAAAACCAAGCAAGAGAGGAGAGAGAGAAAAAAGGAGAAAGAGCGATATCGAGATAATTTGAGAGATTTGGAAAAGCCAGCAGAAGTTTTCTTCGAAGATATTCAAACATTCCTTCATGCTCTCCTAAATATACTTACTAAAATTAAAAGAAAAATATGGGTGCTGGTTTAGCTCAGCTGGTAGAGACGGCATCCATATACAAAGGGATTGATGCACTGGTTACAGGTTTGAGTCTCAGTCATATCTTCCTCCACTCTGTCTCCCCAAAAAGGAAAAACAAACTCAAGTTTGGCTCTACTGTGAATGAAGTCAAAAGGCCAAAAGCTATTAAGTTTGTGTATTCATGTTCATTTAAGTGTGAATAAAAAAGCCCAAGTGTTTAATCCAGGGACCAGGAGGTCTTAAAGTTCACAGCAGCAACACCTTCCCCTTTCTGCTGCCTACTGAAGCAGCACTTAGCATGCTAGCTTGCCTCAGGGTCTGAACCTATGAATTGTTTGTGGGAGGATGGGCCTGTAGATTTTTTTTTTTTTGTTGGTATAGTAAAGATTTTTTATTTGCTCTCACTGAAATAGCACAGAGGCTGCATGTGGTAGTAATTTAACCTCACAAATAAAGGTGAGGGGGATAGCTGATAGGGGGAAGTAGCTATGAAGCTGCTAGCAAACAGAGCTTGGACTCAGTGACGTTAGCCGTGATCTGTTTACTGTAACAGGCTGATAGGACTCACTGTATATCCAGCTGTGTCTATGTATATGTTTTGCTATGTCTGTGTGCTTATGTACATGATTATAATTGAGGCTGCATGTCATTATGTGTGCAATTAGGTCATATATGTGCATGAGTATACAGTAAGCAGTGTGCGTTTGTGTGTGTTGTTATATGCTACATGTGTACACATAGTTTAGTAATTTGCATCTCTGCTTGTGTCTGCATATGTGCCATATTTTTGTATGTGTCTTACATTTGTTTGTACATGTCTCCTTAAATACATGTCCCTGGCTTTGCTCTTGTATATGTGTGTATCTGTGTGTGCGCATTTGTAGTTAAGAGAGAGGAAAACTTGATATGGGGCCAAATGCACTCACACAGTGTTTGTTTAATCACAATTTAGGTTTACATGAGAACGCTAATCAAAAACAGACTTGGTTCCCTGGAAAGCTCGGAAATGTGGTGGTGGTGGGGGGGGGGTTTGAGAAGAGAGAAAGAGAGTGAAGAGTTAAACAGGCAGGAAGTGGGAAGTCAGAGTGGCAGGTGAGGACAGGAATAGGACGGACAAGAGTTAAAAGAATAAGAGCCATTTTTATTTGAACACTCTTGAAATAATCTAGAAAATTCCAAGAAGACACAAATGCATCTTACAGCAGGAGACTCTTCCTGGACAGGAAAGGTAAAGGAGGACTTTATAACCAAGGGGTGCACCCATGCATCAGTTCAACAGAATTAGCTATATCAGCCTTGCTGATAAACATTTAGATCAGGTTAGGTATGGGAGCATAGGCCGGCACTTTGCCGCATCAACTTTGGTGTTCTCTAGCCTCCTGATGGCCATTGTCCCGGCCTGGTTAGGCTCATGCCTCATCTCCATGATGCATGCAGTCTGGTGTCTATACTGCCCACTGAGTCCTGAGCTGGATCAGGCCTGGGAAAGCACACCAGGTGCCTGTAAAAGCGCAGCTGCAGTTCCCATATCAAGCAGCTGACCCTTCCCATCTGAGCTCTCCTGAGCCATGTTAATTTACCAGTCAATCTCTGTCCCAACCCTCACCTACGAGATAGGGTGAGGAGCTTGGACATCTGGAAGGATCTGGAAGTAGAGCCACTGCTCCTTTGTGTCGAAAGGAGCCAGCTGGCAACCTTTGGGCATCAGATCAAGATGCCCCCTGGTCGCCTCCCTGTTGAGGTCTTCAGGCACATCCAGCTGGACGGAGATCCCTGGAAATGAGGAAATGCCTTAGAATACTCCGGGAGGAGTTGGAAAATGTTGCTGGGGAGAGAAATGTCTGGGTTGACTTGCTTAGCCTGCTGCCACCGCGACCCGACCTATAGCTATAACTTTTTGAAAAGAAAATAACTACTTATATGTAATGCATTACTTTTTTGAGCAGCTGAGCACATACCAACAAAAGGTAATCATAATGAAGCAGTTTCATTACATGTTCAGAAATGTGTTTGCTTGCATACTGTTTATCTCATGGTCATGGGCACTGGTTGCAGAAAGCCATAAACCCATCCTGCTTGTTCACGCAGAATTTCCCTGAATATTACCTGCTGTGTTCTCACATCAGCTCACCTCAAGGACAAGAAAAAAATTGGGATCAAACATGAGAAATTAATCTGTTTTTCCTGTCCACAAATGAAGCTCCCCCTGAACATTTGGGGAAATGTTAAGAAGTTTGTTTCTGTCATAAAACTGTGTTATAGCTTTTTAAGATTACACAAGCTTTTGTTGATTGTTTACTGTTTTTTCTTCTCCAGAAAGACTGGCCTCAAACCCCTGGTCTGATTTGAGTTTCCTTACATTTCCTCAAGGATGCATTAAAAACTTGGCAACTGCTTATTTGTGTATTTGTGTGTCTGTGTGTGTTGACAGGAGGGTTCAGTAATAAAAGCACAATGGAGTCGTATATACCGTCCACTCAATCACTGACAAAAGTCAAACCGCTAAACAAATATAATGCCCCCCCCATAATTACATTCATGTGTATGCTGATTGAAAGGACAGATTCTTTCCTCAACAAAGCCTCACTTTCATGTCAAAGTTTCACTTTTTACAGTGAAACTCCACACACTTGTTTTAAACAATATTTCATGAACAGCCAAGTGAACAAAGGATAAGTCAAAGAGACATCCAATGGTGATCAGCACAGAGAAAAGACAAATAAAGTATGAATAAATCTGGCCAAAATGTTTCACCGCTCTCTCTGAGTGTTGCAGGAGTTGAAATCAGACCGACACTTTAACTGTTGTAGACTTGTGATGATGTCATCAAACCGAGTCTGTCTTCAGTCTCCTCCTGAAATCTTGGAAACAGTGTTTCCTGGTTATTTACTGTAAGTTGACATGTAGACCTACAGTCAGAATAAATTAAAGCTACAGCTCAGTGTGGGGCCAACAAAAGTGCTGAAACCCCTCTGTGTTTCTATGTGTGTCTGCAACTGGTTATATATTGTACAGGACTCCCACAAGGCTCAGGATAGTTTATTGGACTTCCTCACTGATGCAAAATCCCTGGGAAAATACAAAAATGACTGTCATGTCCTAAAACAACTCAGCCCAATTTACAAAGCACCTTTCAATCAGACAAGTGAAATTTTCCACAGAGGAAAAGACAGGAAATAAAAACAGAGGGTGACGAAAAGTTGAAATGATAAAAGACTAAACCAAAAAAGAAGAAGGTGCAAAACTATGGAAAAGCAGCTACAACTGTATGGTGAAAACATAAAATGTTTGAAACCAGGATAGTTAAGTAGAAGTAGGGTTTAAAAAAAACACAGCCAGAATATATTATTCATATATGCAGAGCCATATGTATTATATGTTTGCAATGTAAACTTTCAAACCCTCTGTCCTAGCTATATGGTAATGAACAATGTGGTCAAAACATGCATGCACTCTGCACAAGAGGAAAGCAATATGTGTCATTATTGAATCCAAATTGGCCCAAAGAATTGGTCAACAGACTGAAATTTGTATATAAAAGAGTAAAAGAAAGCAGGGACAGAAAGCAAGAGGAAGAGGATGGAGAAGAAAGCAGGGACAGAGAGCAAGATGAAGAGAATGGAGGAGCAGAAAGCAGGGGCAGAGAGCAAGATGAAGAGGATGGAGGAGAAGAAAGCAAGGGACAGGGAGCAAGATGAAGAGGATGGAGAAGAAAGCAGGGACAGGGAGCAAGATGAAGAGAATGGAGGAGCAGAAAGCAGGGACAGAGAGCAAGATGAAGAGAATGGAGGAGCAGAAAGCAGGGACAGAGAGCAAGATGAAGATGATGGAGGAGAAGAAAGCAGGGACAGAGCGCAAGATGAAGATGATGGAGGAGAAGAAAGCAAGGGACAGACAGCAAGATAAAGATGATGGAGGAGAAGAAAGCGGGGACAGAGAGCAAGATAAAGATGATGGAGGCGGAGAAAGCAGAGACAGAGAACAAGATGAAGAGGATGGAGAAGAAGAAAGCAGGGACAGAGAGCAAGATGAAGAGGATGGAGGAGAAGAAAGCAGGGACAGAGAGCAAGATGAAGAGGATGGGGGAGAAGAAAGCAGGGGCAAATAGCAAGATGAAGAGGATGGGGGAGAAGAAAGCAGGGGCAGAGCGCAAGATGAAGAGGATGGGGGAGAAGAAAGCAGGGGCAGAGAGCAAGATAAGGAGGATGGGGGAGAAGAAAGCAGGGGCAGAGAGCAAGATGAAAATGATGGAGGAGAAGAAAGCAGGGACAGAGAGCAAGATGAAGATGATGGAGGAGAAGAAAGTAAGGGACAGACAGCAAGATGAAGAGGATGGAGGAGAAGAAAGCGGGGACAGAGAGCAAGATAAAGATGATGGAGGCGGAGAAAGCAGAGACAGAGAACAAGATGAAGAGGATGGAGAAGAAGAAAGCAGGGACAGAGAGCAAGATGAAGAGGATGGAGAAGAAGAAAGCAGGGACAGAGAGCAAGATGAAGAGGATGGGGGAGAAGAAAGCAGGGGCAAATAGCAAGATGAAGAGGATGGGGGAGAAGAAAGCAGGGGCAGAGAGCAAGATGAAGATGATGGGGGAGAAGAAAGCAGGGGCAGAGCGCAAGATGAAGAGGATGGGGGAGAAGAAAGCAGGGGCAGAGAGCAAGATAAGGAGGATGGGGGAGAAGAAAGCAGGGGCAGAGAGCAAGATGAAGATGATGGAGGAGAAGAAAGCAGGTACAGAGTGCTATAGTGCCATGGGTAAGGAAGCATGCTGTGCTTGAGCACAGCATGGAGCACACTGACTAGTCAAACAGACTGTACTGTATGAATTGGCTTTTGTGAGTGCAGCCCTAAATGCTGGATAATGGCTTGAGGATGGGTGTGACTTATAAGCAGGTGTAGTTGTTCTCAGCTGTTTTACCAAGGTCAGACAACAAGAAAACTGGAAATATTGCCAGAAAAATACATAAAATAAACCTCACTTACTGAGTGAAAATGAGTTTGCAGGATCATTAAACATGGGCATTCTAATGTGGTGACAGGGTCAACAGAAAACATTGAGTTACGGCAAAACAACCAGGTTGCTAAGGTAACATTGGGTTTACTAGTAAAATGATTTTTGTTTTTTCCAAAATCATAAAAACAGTCAGTTTCAAGCGGGTTCAGTTGAAAGTGGGTGTTTCATTATAAGAAATCACATGAAATTGACTTTTTAGGGTCACCAGCTGGAGTGCAGATCTTTATTACTTTGAACCTGTTCAAGGTTTATACTTTTGTTCAGGAAAACAAAATCATAGATGTCAAGAAAATTTTATGATGTGGTGTTTTTAGTCTTGACTGAACTCTTTAATTACAAACAGGAAACATAAACCGTCAGGTTCTGTAGTCTTGTCATTTTCACTTATGACCCAGACATGGCCTATAATGTATGAATGTTTGCACTTCCATGAGTGGTGAGCCTTATGATGTTACATAATCGACCTTTTTAGGGTTAAGTGAGTAGAAGTCAGTGGACTTTGTTTCAGGACTATTAGTGTGTGTAATATTTAGTCTTTGTGGGAGGTCTGCATAGCTACTACTCACACTGTTGACCACTATTATGGCTACAAACCGCATGGCTGGAGCTGGCCAATGTCACACACATGGTATCTAGAGTCATCTGTGTTTGGTCCTGCTTGTGAGCATTCGCGTGCAGCCGTGTGTGTCAGAGGTTCGACTTGTGATTTATTCTGTTTAAGAAAAGTCTGATTGTTACAAATGAAGTCAGACTGTTATTGTTGCTCTGCTCTAATCACAGCCTCACACTCACGCAAATAAATGACTTACAAACACGCTCTCTACCCCACCGTCACACACTCACATGTGTTCACACATGTAATGGCAGAAACACAACAGATATACACATTGTCCCACCCACTGTGGGGACACACAAACAAACACGAGCCAGTTCTGTCACCCTTTTCCTCTCCCCTCATCTGTCTTTCTGTCACACAGAAAGCAAAATCTGGGCTGTGCAGATGTTGCAACTCTTTCTCAAGTGCCTTAAGAAAATAGTAGCCGTCGTTTTACCCTCCGGTTTGTACAGAAAAGTCTGCAGATTGGGTGTAAATCCTGCTAGAATAACTATAAAAACCTTGTTTGATAAATAAATGATGAAAGAATTAAAGAGACCTAAGTATTTCCTTTTCAGCTTAGTCTGAAATCCTCC
Source organism: Cheilinus undulatus (assembly GCF_018320785.1). NCBI lineage: Eukaryota > Metazoa > Chordata > Actinopteri > Labriformes > Labridae > Cheilinus > Cheilinus undulatus. Next base: position 38,358,948 of record NC_054874.1, read on the forward strand.
TTCCTTGGGTAATTCACACATCTTTTATTACAGCTTTTGGCCAAAAAGGCTCAGATTCTTCCTAACTTGCAGTGTCATCCAGCGAACTACATACTGTGACTGAATCAGAGTTTGTCTGTTTTTCATTACGTTTCTATGGTGTAACATGCTGGGGATAAAATATCCCTTACTCACTGCACCTCAAACCTGGAAGCCTTTACATCGTTCATACACCACTGCAGATGAGTCAACAGCAAAAAAAAACAAACATAAACTGATACATGCTAAGTTCAAACACCGCTAATCATGGCCACATTGAGGCTGAAACATTAGAATACACACTGCAGACGAAAAGAGCCCACCAACAAGAAGATTGGCAGCTCAGACTTCGAAATGGATTGAACATTGTGTGCCACTTCATCAGTTTGGTTGGAAATCTGCTGGATGACTGCGGGTGTGCAGCTGTTGTTTCCATGCAAGTGATGGTAATGAAAGATAGTCACAGATAAATAATTTCAGCATGACTATCCTTTTAAAAAGAACTCTGCGGATACTCTTTTTGGGTTAAGCTGTGGGTTTAATGGTCTTTATTGTAGATTGATTTACATTAACTGAACGACAACCTACTCAGAGACCACAAATCATCCTTTTTTAAGGTAGCCACTAGGATCCACTAGGATTTTTGGGGGCGGATGCCAATAAAGATATTCGGGAATAAAAATTCTGATAGCCAAAATTGTTTGATCCATTAAGAATGAAAACCAATGGCTGCTTCTGATCCTTTGAATATAGTCTAAACACATGTATAAAGATATAAATTAAAGGTAGAAATTTACTGTCTTCAAATACTTTCATTTACACACTGACATTACAAATATGTTAGACAATAAGTATTTTTATTATGTTCACATGAATCTCGCGTTTGCACTCCTTGGCCCCCTCATTAGACTAAACTTATTATTTTTAAATGTTGTTAACTGTCGGAAAGCTGGTAATTCTTCTGTATGCTTAGTGAGTGTTTGTGTGAGTAGCATTACATTGAGGAGTCTGTGATATTTTGCCAACCCCACTCTCATGCAAAGGGTCAAAATATTAGGAACACCTCTTACAATAACAGCAGCACTCACTATAATCCCTGTTAAGAAGAATGAATCCTCTCTTTGACAAAATCATACATTTATTGAAGTAGAATTATTGTAGATGTTATTGGAGTGCATTGCACAGATGTGTCTAATGAAATGGTCAATGAGAGTTTTTACAAATGAGTAATTTATTATTATCTGTAGGTTGTAGGTAAGTGGAAAAGCATGGTCACAGAAGTATCTAGGAAAAACAGGATTTGAAATGCCCCTCTCTGATGCCCTCTAAACATGTGTTCACATTTTCTCTCCTCTGTCTTTCTTAACCGTGAAGTCATTATGAATCAAACTCTTACCAGAGACGCCCCCCACCCACCACCACTGGTTGTAACCTGTGTTATTCTTGTTTGCCCTGGTCTTATCTGGCAGCATAAGGCTAACTAAGTGCGCTCGATATTATCACGAGATATTTAGCTTTATCTTGTCGTTACTGACTCGGCTAAAGTTTATAGATGGATAACATCAAGCTAGGTTATCCTTGCTTTATCTTGCTAACATAAACAGATAAGCATGACCGACACAACGAGGCACGTCATGACTCACGGACAGGCTGGTTGAATTAAATTATTGTTTAGTTCACAAAGTAGCAAACTTACCAATGAGGCAAACTGCTCTCTTCAACAAATTTGCTGCTCAGCCAAGCTGCTCTGAGCTCCAGTCTCTCTGCTGTAAGGAGGTAAATATGGAGCGTGTGTTATGAAATGAGTCGGAGCACCCTCTACTTGAGAATAATAGAACACAGACATGATGTCAAAAGGCTGGCTCAGACACACAAATCCAGACAGATTTTGGCCCGACTGCACTGTTGTGGCTCATCATCAAACCCCGATTATGAGCGTCAGGAATGACAAACGGCCTTGTAGTGTGACATATTTAACAATGCATCCAAGGCACCCAGGACCACGATTCAACAACACTAGCATGTTAGAATTGTTTTTACAGCGTTGCCTAGTGTGACACCATGACCTCAAGTTAACAATGTGAATCCTGAGGCCTATCAATGGAAGAGCTCTTATCTTAATCATCATTTATCAGAGTGACATTATATAAGTCCCTCTTTTAATCACATTCATACCTTAAGTTCTATTTGAAGGAGAGCTTTTCTATAATGTCCTCCTGTTGATACATCAGGGGGAATCCATTTCCTGCTTGTACTTTCCTTTTAGTCAGAGCAAAAGACTGCTAATGTCACATGGAGCCCTTCTCTTGTAGCTATGATTCACTCTCTGTGACCTGCCCCCCCGATGAACTGTGAACTTACACACAGTCGTGGATACAGTGCTGATGTCAGCATACAACAAGCAGTCAGGATCACACTCGTAGTGGGGCCAGGCTGTCGGCCAAGACAGGACAAGATTTTAGTTGCATAGTCTGACATGGTGCTGAGGTGAAAGTCTGAGCTGGCCTTAAATTAAACCAAGTCATGTTCCTGGCACTTTATTAGTGAAAATACAAGTTTTTACACCGGGGTCTGTTGGTCCACTTTTGTACAATTAACGATTATTTTTTATAGGCTATAATCTGCCGATGAGATGGGCCGGCTGGTCAATCAGTCGGGGCCCTAGAAACCAGACCAAGCATAAATTCTGAACTTGAATATACACACTGCATCTCTTATATCATACAGGATCAATGCGAGGGACTGGGCAGAGAAATGTGGCTGTAGTGCATCATAAAGCCCTTCTTCTACAGTAGGATGAGACAATGATCGATTACTTAAAACAGATTGTTAAATCTTGGTGGAACCTAGAGAAGCAACCAAACCATGTCCTACCAGCATGCAAGCATCAGATATGGTTTTACACCGTGTAGCATCACACATTTGCTGTTCACACTGCATCCATGAAATATTTCTTTCCAGCAGAAATGCCCCTTTGACTGGCCACCTATCTATTTCTGTTGTCTTAAAGCATTGTTAACTTCACTGTCTGTGATAGAGGAATACGCAGCCTAATGTTGGGACAGGCGTAAGAAGAAGGAGAGATAGAGGAAATGAAAGACTCAGCAGAAGAGAGAGAGAGAGAAAGAGAGAGAGTCAGCCACATGAATGGGGTGAGAGGAGATTTAACCGGTCCTCCTCTAAATACAGAGCACCACAAAGCCACTTTAAAACCTGTACAGATGTATTTATACATCACACACAAACACAGTGCAGTCTCTTTCTCTCTCTCTCTCTCTCTCTCTCTCTCTCTCTCTCTCTCTCTCTCTCTCTCTCTATGTATGTGTGTGTTTCTATAACAGTAAAACACAGACAGAAAACCCCAATTAACCCCCGGTCAGTCTCAAACATGACTTGATGTTATGTAAGAGTTTGGGCTTCTCCCATTTAACTTAAACACAAAACTTGGAACTTAACTAAAGCCTTACATTTGTGAGTTTTACATTTCTACTCAAAAATCCTTTTCTTTGTTAGTTTAGGTGCAGAATTTGTCTACAAATGTCTCATTTGGGCCACAAATCCTATCAATCATGTTTCAGTCAATTGATGCTTACAGCTAAATCTAAATAAATGTCGTACTGCAATGGAAAAAAGACCAATTTTGTAATTTTGAGGATGAACAAAACAATAACTGAAAGGTAGACCATTATATTTAGGGTTTAAAAGGATAATTAAAGATCCTTAAAAGCCATGACAGCTTGTGTATTTGGTTCACATCAAGTTGCAAACAAAACGGTTTATCTTGTTTGGGTTGGGAATTCTTCTCACGGCCGAAAGCGTGTGCAGACGTTTAGTGTTTGCGTGTGAGAGAAACATGCTATTAGCTGTTCTGTTTGGGCTTAACAAGCGAAGCAGGAATGTGCATTTTTGTGTTTAAACAAAGAAATGTGAAACCATGAAAAAATCCTCTACCCCTGTCTTCTCTTCTCTCCTATCTTGACCTATTTTTGTGTTCTGCATCTGATACCAATTCCACTCATCTGTCTGGTGTCCATCTTGTTAAAACAGAATTTGAAAACTGACAAACCTGCATTTCAAACAATCTAGAGGTGTAGTGTAAATACAAAGTGTGCAGTTGTGTGAGAGATAATTGAAAAAGTAGATTTGTGGAAAAAGAAATTGTGCACAGAGGCTGTGTGTTCTTAGCTGCACACGTTGTTCTCTGCTAACGTTGTCATCCTGACTTCTGGTCACTTTTACAGGCTCAGCGTGAGGCTTGTGGTTTAACCTCGTGGCCTGGTGTGTGTATGTCAGCATGCCTGTGATAGTTTGCTGTTCCAATCAAAGACAATAGGCTCCAGTGGCCTGCCGCTAATTTGTAGCCTCACTTTATAAGGCTGCTAGCCTCTCAGTTGAAAACAGTGTGTTGCAATAAAACCAGCTATCATAGAATATGTGGGGATTACTGCGGCCAAGTTGCTAGATCTTGACATAATCCAGATTTTGGCAATCTTGCAGCTCTTAAAGCTGCAATATTTCCCACAAATTACTTCCTTGACTCTGTAATATTACATTAAAAAGCAAGGAATTGTAAAAAAAATAACATTTCCACCAAGGGTTAGGTTTGAACAAATCAGCCACCATATGGACAAAAGTATTCAGCCACCTGCCCATTACCACAATAGGGACTGTAGTGACATTGTATTAAAATGCAATTCATGTATTCATGAATAGTGTACTTTGATATGGAGTTGGTCCCCCTTTTGCAGCTATGACAGCTTCTTGGAAGGCTGTCCAAAATATTTTGGAATGTTTTCGTGGACATTTGTACCCATTTATTCTATAGAGTATTTATGAGGTCAGGCACTGATGTTGGACGAGGATGCCTGGCTTATGATCTTTGCTCTAGTCTATCCCAGAGATACCTGACTGAGCTCATCAAACCATGTCTTCATAGTCCCTGCTTTGTGCACTGGGGCACTGTCGTGTTGGAACAGAAAAGGGCCTTCCCCAACCTGTTGCCACAAAGTCAGAAGAGTAGCATTGCCAAAAAATGTCTTTGCTCACTGGAGATAACCTTGAACAACAGCCCCACACCATTATCCCTCCTCCACCAAATTTCATAGTTGGCACAATATAGTCAGGCAGGTATCGTTTACCCCTGCATCTGGAAAACCCAGACTTCTGACTGCCAAAAGGAGAAGCATGATTTATCACTCCACAGTAGATGTTTCCACTGCTCAACAGTCCATCTGACCCTTGGCATTAGACTTGGTGGTGTGAGACTTTCATGTAGCTGCTCAGTCATGGATACCCATCCATGAAGCTCCATCTGAACAGCCTTCGTGCTTATATTAAAACCAGGGGAAGTTCTGACCTCTCCAGCTATGGAATAAGCAGAGCGTTGGCGATTTTTACACTCCATGTGCCTTAGCTCTACTCAACCTGATTTAACGTGGTCTTCTGCTTCGTAGCTGAGTTGCTGTTGTTACTGAACGCTTCCACTTTCTGATAATGTCATTTACAATTGACTGTGTAATATATCCAGCAGGGAATAAATTTCATGAACCTATAAAGAGCATTCACACCCTTGGATGTTGGGCTTTGACTTCCAGAACATTCACGTTTTTGTCTTCATACCATTTCTGTGTAGCTTTCGCTGTATGCTTCAAGTCATTGTGTTGCTGGAAAATGAATCTTCTCCCATGCCATAGTTTTCTATATTTTGCCACACTTATTATATCTTAACAAGCTCTCCAGGGCTGGCTGACGAAAGGCATCCCCACAGCATGATGTTGCCACCGTGCTTAGCAGTGGGGATGGTGTGTTTGTGGGGATGTGCAGTGTTTGGTGTCCGCCAAACATAGTGTCTTGTCTGATGGCCAGAAAGCACCATTTTGGTCTTATCAGAAAAAAAAAAAAACTTCCTTCCACTCATCCATGGCATCTCCCACATGCCTTTTGGTGAACTCTATTGGAAATTTAATATTTGTGTTCTTCGACAGTGGCTTTCTTTCCTATCTCAGCTGCTGAAGTTTGTACGGTCACTCAGTTTGTGAGGACGACCTGATCAAGGCAGATTCACATATGTGCCATATTCCCTCCATTTCTGAATGTTTTTTAGACACTTAGCTGATACCTCTGACTTGCTCTGCAGCTTCTATAAATTAATGCTGTTTGTCTACTGGATCAAAGCTTGGAGTGGGAACTGTTGAGCATCCGCAGAATGCTAGGCCAGTTTGCGGCCAGCTAAGATAGTAGACACCACTCCGACTGGCCCCCAACAGCCTTGTTTAGGTGTGTTAATCCAACTTTGGGAAATGTGACTTCAATTGGATGGTTTTATAAAACTCTAAATTCACTTTTTCTAACTGCATGTAAATATACTGACTTCAGAGTTGGAAAATAAAACAATACACAGATAAGTAACAGAGATAAAATCCCATTTGGACGAACATTTTGACCTGTAAACAGGTTTTGTTTTCAGCAAATGTTTGTTATTCTGTTTATAACAAGACCACGTACCAGATTGTTGGTTCATTCCTAAAGAAACCATGTTGAAATTAAGTTTTTCATCTTGAAAACACCCATTTACTGCTCCAGTAAATGTGTTTGGTTATTTATAATTATTTTGAAACCACAATGTAAGAAAATAATGTTACTGACAGATCACTCAGGATTAGGAGTGTTCATCATCACTGGTTTTCATTTGTCCTTTCTAGTGCCAGTAATCCTCCATTCCTCAGGTGGCTGAAAAAGGAAAAGGAGACTGGATCAATAAGCAAGAGAAAGAAAAACAAATGCTGAGTGCCAGCAGGAGACAATGATTATGGCAGGGGCATGTTTGATGTGTGGAAAAGTTTGTCTTCACTGCAGAACATCAACAAACAGTTATCAAGACTGACAAAAGGGAAATAAACGCTGGAGATAGAGACGCATACCATGAGATGGAGAAAGAGGAGGAATGATTGTAACAGAAACAAAGACAGGGAGGGGGAAGACAAAAGAGAGAGACTATGGAGAAGAGATGAAAGATAAAAGATCCAACATGAAATCTGGAAGTGACAAAGAGAGAGCATGGTTGCGTGCTTAAGATTGCTCATCAGATGTCTCCCTGGTCACAGCTTCATTTGGATCGATACTTTATTTATAGAAAACTTTTATTGATACAAGAAGTTTTTTTTTTTCTCTAAGTCAGATCATTTGAGGTCACAGTGCAGTGACAAAATGACTTTACTGTTCTTCATACTGTACAAACCTGTTAGTCTCACTAAAAGATTTCAGAATCTTTCCTGAACAGAATGTCTGCCGTCACAGATACTCTTAGGTTCTTTCGGTGTTTGTCATTCTCATGCAAAAGGACAAAACTCTGACGTGAAACCTTGTTACACATGTGAATTGTCAAAAAGTTGGCCTCCACTTGGAGAAATCCTGCTGGGGAAGTCTGGTTCCTATAATCTCCCTGCCTCCATTAGGAAAACCAGATTCATTGTTTACAATGATAGTGTGGAAATCGGATCAAATGAGATTTCAGAATGCCCATGGAAATATAACCGTAGATGGATATGAAGAGAAATGGCAGATAAAAGAAGAGAGCATGTGGAAAATGAAAGACACACAGAAAAGGAGAGCGTGTAATAGCTAGAAACAGACAGAACAAATAATCATGATGATGTTACTGACGGTGAGTGTGTGTGAGAGACGTATTCTGTAGTGGGGCATGATAGGAAATGACAGAGCAGGACACAGCTAGTAGACAGAAAACGAGGGAGAGCAAATAAATGCTTAATACCAGTGAGAGGCCGAGCTAAATAAACGGCCAGAGGCGTCAAGTGGAGCCCAGCGCTAGTGAAGTCCACGCCACCCACTGCTTGGTGGCTGCTTTCATGTGGTCACTTTAGGGCTGATGTCACAGGCTGTTCATGGGCTGAGTTTCCTCTGCCCTGCTGCAACTACTACTCCTCCACTTCTGGGAGAGGATTAAGCAGAAGATTCGCACCAGATTCGACCAACCAGAGGGATCTAGTAGCACTTAAATGGGCTATTTGTGGCATTTCAGCATAGGTAAAACATTCAAACCATATTCTAAACACATTCGACCATCTCAGAGTGGTGCTAGCTGTTCCCTCATGATGAAGCGACAGTCTCTTGTGACGATGAGCCTTCACTATTGAAATGGCTACCATTTACCTAGCAGTTAGGTCACACCCCATCTTCACAGGCGGCTCCAGTCCTGCCTCTCACTCCTGTCCTGCACTCTCTCATCCCTTTTCCACAAATCTATCCACTGTCCTCCTCTCAGAAAAAGACATTAAAAGCCCTGAAATATACAGAAAAATGCTAAATTGATGACTCTCAGGTTTACAGATTTTAAAAAAGCATACTTACTGGACAACTCCCAGATGACTAGAAAGTAAAATGAAGGTAACATTTGGAGGGAAATGTGTCCATAACAGTAAAAGCAACATTTGCCATTGGAATGTAGAACTACTAATTTAATAACATAAAAATGTTCAAGCTTTAAATCCTGCTTGATAACAATTCAGGGTAACTGTAATACTAGCCTACAAAACCGCTAACTAAGGTTACCATTTGGTGTGTGACTTAAGCCGTGTTTCCATCAGGGGGTCCGGTTTGATTCAGATCGGTTTGGTATGGTTTGGTACACTAAACCCCCAAATAGTTTGCGTTTCCACAGACACCCGTGCTCTCACCTAGGTGGGCGGGGCTGTAAAAGCATGCATATCACAGACAGCGCGAGTCAGCTGTTCCAGCTGCAGAGTTATAGAAAGGATGAGTGACAGAAATCAGTCGAGAATAAGCAGTAAACAGCTTCATTTCAGCTGAAAGTTCTTTTAAAAAAATAACTACATCTCAATGATGTTAACTGCTGTCAGTAAAGATCCTCAGCTGATGGAATACATGTACAGAGATGGTTTAAATCATAACGCTACATTAATATATGAATATATCTAGTCTAGAACAGTTTATACAACAAAATATTAAAGATTAGAGCTGTACTGTGAGAATTCACTGCAGTGAAAATAAAGTAAAAGTTCAGCTGGTGTTAAAATCAAGCTAGATTAAGTCAGAAATCCAGGGTGCGCTGATCTCGTTTAAAAATAGTCTGCAGCCTGAAGTTTTACGAGCCAATTCGACAACCACAGAGCGATGTTTTCACAGGTTACCTAACGTAAGACGTAGATTAATAACTAGTTACAGATGAGAGTGAACTGTTCAAAGGCTTCGTATTCACTAAACGTCTGCATTAATTTAGTTTCTCATCCATCGCGGATGGATCAGGCTGATGTGAGCCTTCAGGTTCTGCTTTGTGTACTTAAAATCATCCAGATAAACGTCAGGAAACTTGATTTGTAGCCAGACACCAATATCTATAGACTAGGAAGCAGTTTGGATCTCCGTCAAGTCCAAATATTTCCCATCTAGGCAGATATTGGTCCATTTTTCTCCGTTTTCGCCCGCTTCTCACAGCAGACTTCCATCTTTGAAACCCGGAGGCGAGCAGCTGAGTTGCACGCTGACGTGACGTCAGTGTAGCCCCTATTGTTGTGTGTGTAGCTCCACCTTTTTGGTACGGTTAGGTAAGGTTGGCACCCCTACGGAAGGGTGCCGAAAAGTGGGATGGTACGGGTCAGTTTTTTGGGACCCTTTTCCTATGGAAACGCCAAAAAAAGCGTGTCGTACCGCACCGAACTGAGCCAGACTGCTCAGTGGAAATGACCTGTTACAGTGCATTTTGTTATTCTGCTGCCTGATGCTACAGTCAAAAAAAAAAAAAAGTATATATATATATATATATATATATATGTATATATTGCAATTTTACAAAGGTATTAGAAATAAAAAACTTAATTATCATATTTACATGAGTATTCAGACACTTTGCAGAACGACTTGAGATTTAGTTCGGTTTTCTCCCATTTCTTTTCTCCTTGCTGAGATGTTCATATGCAGTTGGTTTTGCAAACTCCATTGAAACCCAAGCAGGCTTCGATATATTTTACACTGAGGAGAGGCTTCTGTTTAGCAACTTTGACATAAACCCCAAATTGGTGGAGGGCTGCAGTGATGGTTGTCCCATTTCCACACAGGATCTCAGGTTCTTGGTCAGCTCTCTTCCTAAGGCCCTTCTCCACTGATTGCTCCTTTTGGCTGAGCTACCAGCTCTTGGAAGAGTCCTGGTTGTGCTAAACTTCTTCCATTTTTGAGTTATGGAGGCCATTGTGCTCTTGGGAACTTTCATTATAACTGAACTTTTTTTTTTTTTTTTTTTTTTAGCCTTCCCCAGATCTGCACCTTCAAACAGTCCTGTCTCTGAGCTCTGCAGGCAGCTCCTTTGACCTCATGGCTTGGTTTTTGCTCTGATATTGTATTGAGAGATGGTGTCTTTCAAATCATGTCCAATCAATTAAATTTACCACTTATGGACTCCAATCAAGGTGCATCTGCATCTCAGTGAAGATCAAGAGGAATGGGAGGAACCTGGGCTAAAATTCAAGTGTTTTAGAAAGGGTCTGAATACTTGTGTCAATGAGATATTTCAGTTTCTTTAATAAATTAGCAAAAATTGCTAAAATTCTGTTTCCACATTGTCATGACAGTGTATTGAGTGTAGATAACCCAGAATAAAAATGTACGTTTTTTTTTTTACTGTAGCATGAGGCTGCAACATAAGAAAACTGAAAAAAGTGAAGGAGGTCTGAGTACTCTCTGAATGCATTGAAGCTGTGAGTCAAATATATTTTTCAACCGTAGAATTCCAGCTGCTGACAATTTTAGCAAGCTAAAAATGCCTCAAAAAAATTTTTATTAGCTTCAGGTAATGGGTGCTCATTCATTATTTTTACCTTGTTCACAATGAGTCAAAGAAATTGCTAGACTCTAAATTCTTAATTTGTGATCATTTTAGATGTAACAGGCCTAAGGAAATGTTAAGTGGGATTTGGTTGAATTCTTACATTTTTCACTGTGACTTTACCAATGGAAAATGGTCTTTTTAACAATTAATACTGAAGCAGTGAAATGATAAATACATTTCAGATTAATTTATAGCACAAAGACTCTTAGAATAATGCTAGAAAAAGTTAACTTACCACCCTCTAAGTTATAAAATGTAAAGTTATATTTGATTTGTTACATGCCTACATCTGTATAACTTTAGTTAAGTCACAGTAAATGGGAAATGGAATCAAAAAGACCCTCGATCACGACTGTTTGTGATCAAAGTGTCAGTCATGTCACAGTTTATGACACTGTTTAGGAAGCAAGGATGATTATCTGTCTGCCTTCTTCTGAGCCGACACAGCGTCTGTTCTTTACAAGGTGCCGGACACACTTCTAAGGAGCTGTTAGCTGACAAGAGCATGACCATGTCTACACACACACGCACCCATACAGACATGCTTTAAGACACATTAATGCCACCTTACCGACAAGGTGCTCACAGATCCTGCCATCGTGTGTGTTGGAGTGTGTTTCTTACACCACAATGTCTTGCGCCAGCTACAGACAGATCAGACAGTTTGTTAGGTCGATTGCACATGCATTTGTAGCCAATGAAATCACTCAATAAAGTCAGGCTGTGCACTTTTAAACACACATTGATGCCAAAGCTGTTAACTAATCCTGTAAAATGAAAATGTCAGGTTTCGGAGCATGAAATGAGTTTGAATTGCCTGGAGTTTTGGTTTGATTTATCTGGTGACTAATCCTTTTAAGATGAACAATTATGGTCTTATACCCTTTTTGCTCATGATTGTAACTCTTGGTTTACTCCTTTTTCTTTTCACTGCCTTTTACTCGCTGTCTCATCTCTCTTTCGCGCCGTCTCTCTGGCATATTTGGCATTTCTTCCATATTTGCTGTGAGTGAATCAAGACTGAGTCACAAGGACATGTGGCTTTCATTAGTCCGTCTTTGTAGTGTTATTAAGATGAACGAATGCGTACACATGCACACAGGCGTGCACAAGTACACAAACATAGACAGACAGCAGGAACATATGGATGCAGGTCCTGAGGAATCTGCAGCACATGTGGTCATATTGTTTTACCAAAGGTGTCCAGTTGGGGAGGGGGTGTACATTTTATGTTGTTATGTCTGCGTGAAGAGTCATTTTCTCCCCAATGAGTGAGCAATATAACATAAAAGTAAACACAGGTAATTACACAGCAAACTCACAAGGAAAAGATGACGTCAGAAGTTCCTCTTTAGATGTCTTCCAGACATACCTGCATGAATACTAGTGTCACTGATCATTTTATCCACAGTAATGTTGGTTAATGACAATTTTCCTAAGCATATATGCATCAATATATGGTCTTTGGTTCATGTTTTTATATATATATATTTTTTTGGCTTTTTATGCCTTTATGTATAGAAGAGGACAGTTGATAAAGTTAAGAGCAGGGATGAGAGAGTAGGGAATGACATGCAGAAAAGGACCACCCCTGTTCATAGGACATGGCCTAGCCACTTCTGCCCAGTGGTAGGAAATACAGCGTCCATAAAAGGTTTTTACCCCCCTGGATGTGCCACCCTTTTATTGATTATATAAATCAATCATTGTCAATATATTTTCCCTTTTGACAAAAAAACCCCTCTTTAACAGCAACGTGAGATTTCTATTAAGTAATGTCAAATAAATAAAAATATGTAATTTAAAATAAGTGACTGCATAAACATTCACCCCTTTCAAGTCAGTATTTAGTGGATGCACCTTTGGCTGCAATCACAGCACTGAGTCAATGTGGATCTCATTCAGGCTTGCACACCACGATGCTGCAATTTTACTCCATTCTTCTTTCCACGACTGCTCAAACTCTGTCAGGTTGCACTGGGACGGGGTGTGAACGGACCTTTTCGAGTCCATTCACCAATTCTCTATTGGACTGAGGTCTGGGCTTTCTCTCAGCCACTCCAGAACATTCACCTTGTTGTCTTTAAATCATTTTTGTGCAGCATTTGCTGTATGCTTTGGGTCATTGTCTTGCTGGAATATAAATCTTCTCCCAAACCATATTCCTCTTGCAGACTAGATAAGATTGTCCTCAAGGATTTTTCCATATTTTGTGACATTCATTGAACCATCTATCTTTATAAGCCCTCCAGAGCTGGCTGTCTAGAAGCATTCCCACAGCCTGATGCTGCCACCACCATTTGCCACCGTTTGTGGTGATGTGCAGTGCTTGTTGTCTACCAAACATAGTGTCTTGTCTGATGGCCAAAAAGCAACATTTTGGTCTAATCAGACCAAAGAACTTTCTTCCCCTTGACCATGGAGTCTCCCACATACTCTGCAGAGAACTCCAGTAGATGGCAACTCCTATTATGCCATGCCAAATTAAACTTATCACCCTTCATCTGCAAAACCACTACTGTAATGTACTGTAGCTGGTGGGTATATTATTGAACTGCTGAGACAACTGTTTGCAAGATGTTACATATGTTCAAATCAACATATTTCCCTGATCCTTTAAAGACCTTAAGACCAGTATTTCTTTTAAACGTCTTCTGTAATTGGGTTCATTCAATTTTAGATATTTTATTTTGTTTTACAATTGAAAGCTTTGAATTTAGAAGAGCTAGAGGTGGATGAGTTTTGTCTCTTACTCCTCTAAGGTCAATGAAAAACTTAAAAATTCACCATAAATGCTGCTTAGGATTTTAAGTTGAACTATGCATTATCAAATTTTAACTTCACATCCCTTGGCTCATCTCCCTGCTTCAACCACATTGACTTAACCTTTATCAAAACCAGCCAATCAATGATAAAAGCCTAAAATCAGAGAACTCCTCAGCACAGATTGCCCTTGTTTTTGATTGGCGCCAACAATCAGACAATGAAAGAAGAACAGAAAATCAAGAGGCGTCACTGTTGTCCCAACTTTGCAAACACAAAGGATTGTGGAAGACAAAGAGGCGGGAAGACATTGTGTTGCCTAAAGAGACCACAGAGATGCCACAGATTGTGTGCTGGCTTTTTGCTCGTCTTCAACACTTGATGCGACTGTGAGTAAAGATGAAATAATGTCATGAATGGTGAATGGTGCTGCACTCTGAGGCCCTTCTGATTCTAATTAGCACTGTTTCGTTAACACACACTCCTTCCTGGAACACTGTGGACCTACCACACACATATATGGATTATGTTTTAAATGATGGGAATAAGGCTCAGAACACACACTCGGGGCCCTGATGCCTGCTCTCTTTGAAAACATTGCCAAGTCTAGAGTGGCAGACGTTGTGTTTGTGTCTGCGTGTGTACAATATATTCCTTGTGTGTGAGTTCCCATCATCTTAAACATATCAGTGTGTTTAATTACAGGCCTCTGCTTCGCCAGAAACATCTTCTGGAGTTAATCTGAGTGTCTAAGAACCCAATTTGGAAAAAAATCATAGCGTTCTCCAGCACAGCAGTCATCGTTACTGTCCTCTTCAGCTGTGATTTTCTTAATCATCATAATAACCAGCATTTATCAATTTCTGATTCTTTATGTCTGATTTTCTGTCTTTACATTTTGAGTGGGAAGCTTTTAAAGCCAAGGCTGTTTGAGCTGCTTCTGCGTCACGGTCTTGTCACTTTCTTGTGTGTTTTCAGCTACTCCCATGTTGTGTTTAAATCTAATTATGCTTAAACTAAAACTACTCCCTGGTGGTTCTATGCCCTTCAAAGGTGTACAATTGCCAGACAGTGAAAGTAGCGGTGGATCAAGAAAAAGAGCTGAGGTGGTTTCTGCTGCATAGGATTCTTAGAATTTGAATGAGCTTGTTATGAGCATGTGGTCCAATTCCCGTCACCTTTAGTCTCTAAATTCTTATCTATTTATTCTTAAATCAAAGCGGACATCTGTGCAAAGTTTAGGCTTTTGGGCGTAGGCCTCGTTCATGTCCACTTTGGGACAGAAGGGTTGTTTTTTTGTGTGTGCTGACAGACTGGATTCAGTGGGGTTTATTTGTGAGTGCATGTGAGTTGAAGAAAGACAAAGTGAGAACACCTGACAATGAAATACAAGAAAAGTGGGCCGACTGAAAGATAAACAGCAAATACTGGGGAAAGTAGAGAAAATAGAGTAAGAGACAGTGAAAGTAAGTCAGCCGTCAACACCTACATAAATCTCATCCTCCTCTTCTTATTTTACTTCTTCTGTTTTTCCTCTTGTCTGCTCTTTGTCTCCACAAACATTTGTTGCCGGGGGCCAACATCCTGAAGAGGAGCTACTCACCTCCTACACTGTGTTCGTCCTGACATTTCATGAGACATAGATCATGTAGGAAATGCTCTCACACTCACAAAAACATGTGGTTTGAAATACATCACCTTAAGACAGACACTATTGGGCATGTGGTGTTTGTTCTGTTGAAGACTATTTCCTTTCACTAGAAGTCTTCTGGGTTTGAGGACTAATGTAAGTACATATTGTTCCATGAATCTCCCACCTATTTGAACAAAGGAACAGTGCCTTAACAATGTTATTTTTCATCTCCTCTGGGTTGTTTTGAACTATTTCTGTTTCTTTAAGGCCAGTGTCTGTCTAGTTCAAGCAATTATCTGATCAATTAAGGCACAAGAGACTTGATCTGATCATGATATTACACATTACATAATAAAATTATATCTCATTGTAATGCACTGGAGCACACTCTATTGCATCATATCACAATCCGGATCACAATCACATTAAGTCATGTGGTGTTATGTTGTGCTGTTTCATATCCTACTGGATTTCCTCACAACATGCCACATCACCCCGTGTCACCTCATATCCACTGTATCATGTTGTGTCTTGTCTTTTTGTATTGCAATGTATTGTATCACTTCATATTGTATCATATTGTATTAGTTCTAATCCAGGATTCACAGCCCTGTATTAAGTATTTCTTATTCCACTGTATTGTTTAGGGATGCACAGATGCATCAGTTCAGCATTAGCTTTGACCAACATTGGCCTTTTTGACAAACATAAATGGCAAATAATGTGGGCATAGACTAATGTCAATAGCAGACTTTCATCTTTTGTGTCCTAACAACTCAGTGCTGGCATTTTGCACACCTAACAGCTGAATCAGAGAAGAGCGTTTAGAAGACATGGCCTGTTGGACAAACGTTGATCTCTTTTAATGGTCAAACATGAGAGAAAATGTTGGCATGTGGGAGTCTTCAGGGAGTCAGCAAAATATATAATATTAAAAAATATTGGGATTGGTATCTAACATTGGCTAATTTGTATTTTAAACATCCGTACTAGTCATGATTTTTATGATCTGTGCTTCTCTAGTATTGTGCCATACCATATGCCATGGTATGGTATGGCGTAGTACATATTCAATCTTATTCTACTGTATCTTTTCTTGTTGTGTTATATTGCCCTCCAATTATTGTTTTTTGAAGTATCATATGGTATGGTATGGTATGGTATGGTACCATACCATATCATACCTTAGGGCAGGGGTTCCCAAACTTTTCAGCCTGTGGAAAAAAAAAACAGCGTCAGAGATCAGGGACCCCCATCTTCCAATTGGGGGGGATAGAGTGCATAATATTGCACAAAGCATAATATACAAAAACTTTGATTTTAATTTGAACTAATTTTAACAATATTTTTTTTTAAATAATAGATCAAATTTACGATTTCAAATCATATGAAATTTCTCTTTCTTTCATGGAAAGCATTCCCCGACCCCCTTTCACTGTCCTGCGTCCCCCCAGGGGGTCCTGACCTCCACATTGAGAACCACTGTAATTGGGCACGATATGATAGTCTACAATATGATACAGTAATGTGGTACAGTAAGGCAGCCTTTGGTTTTACTGGTCAACATTTTTAGCTGCATTTCAACCTTTTCTCAGTTTTCTTCATGTTACTGTTCTCTGTTAAGCCTTCCCTATCAATGAAGGCAAAAAAGGGAAATCATAAAATAGAGGAATTAGTGTCAACATGTGCTTTTCAACCATGATTTGGCTGTGAGAAAGTAATTCTTCTTTGAAGACATAACCACCCCAGCTTTCAAGCATTACTATTATTAAACATTTCGTTTTGAAATGTTGAGATATCAGATGCTTAGAGTATCTTTTGATACTGTCAGCGATAGATGGCTTTCTTTGATGTTTAAAATACTTAACATCCAATAAAAAGAATGTCTCTTCCCCTCTGATAATCCCTCTTTTTCTCTAAAGTGTTTCCCTCTCTTTTCACTGCTTTTACTCACCTCACACACACACTGCAGACACACTGCACAGAAATACACATGCACACACACAGACTCTATTAATCAGTGGTCTAATTCTGGAGCTCAATGTAGTAATAATAGCAGCTTTTTGGCACTGCTCCGTGCGTAAATAGACCATTCTACCTTTCCGGAAAAGACCGTGAGATGAAAGACTCCTGGAGGAGCCACATTAATGAAATCTGCTGAGTGAAAACTGAACTGGGAGGAAGGGCCGTATACCTGAATATACACACACACACGGACACACACTTATATATGTGCACACAGGCGGAAGCAGGAGGCTAGTAGGTAAGGAGGCACGCAGATGTAGAGACCATACACACAGGTTTTCACTGCAGTATAGATCTTTAAGTGAATGTAAATACACACATGCACACACACCTGACTGCAGAGCTGAGGGAGTTTCATGCAGACTTCAACGGGTCAGTGAACAGCAGCCATGCAAGCAGAAGCACAGGCTTCCTATTCAATCTACACTCTCTCTCTCCCTGTCTGTCTGTCTGTGTGCATGTGCATTAGAGCTGGGCGATACAGACCAAGATTCATATCTCAACATTTTTCAGCAAATGATGATACAAGACATATACCTCTATGTATTTTCTAGAAATACAACAGATGGTTATGTGACGGCCACTGCATTACCTTTCCCCACACAGGCTCGTCTAATGGTTTACGTCTCCTTGCTCTTAGAGAGGAATCAGTGTGCCAGATTCTGCACACCTGGACTGATCTCAGAGGGCATCAAAGTTCAACCCCCAACTGTGTTGCTGTCTCTCTCTCTCATTCAGCCCAGACTCATCCCAGCCAAACACTTCATTTGGGTTACTCCACAATGCCTCGCATGTCAAGAATCCAAACTTTAATTTCTGATTTCACTACATAGTTGCATTTATCCTTTCAGTTGGCTATTTTTTGCTAGAAAATGTTATAATTTGCTCTAAAAATGTATGCCCTTCCCACATTTGTCAAGCCCCAGAGCCAGATTGACAGTTGTCACAATACCAACTACGACAATAGACTTATTCTAGGGAGACAAATTTGAACATACTGTCTGAATTGCACAAAAGCATTGGCTACAGTTCTGTAGATAAATTATTTACTACACTCTTAAGCTCTATGTGTTTTAAATGGTGAATGGTTCAATTCTACTGCATTTCCCTATATCTCTTTAAAATGAATTGACATTTTTCTCAAAAACTAGATAAATTGCCCAGCTCTAGTGCTGGTGTGTGTGTGTAAGTGTGTGTGGTTTTGTGTGTGCATTTCAATTCCCAGTTAGTTAGTGCAGCCACTCATTAACATGGCTTTAAATACATCCCATAATTAGGCTTTAGCCTAATTACCCTAATCACCACTCTCACTGCCTCAGCAGTGGAAGCTGTTGCCATGACAACACTGTCTGTTATGAGTGCAGTATGGACTTTATCATCTGTTAAAAAAATTGCGCTGTAGAAATATAGGTTGTTTGCAATCACGTGATCCTGAATGTGTGCTGGGGGTCAGGAAGTGGGGGCAGCCCATAGAATGAATGGGGACAAATGAAAGTTAGAACCTAACAGTACAGAAGTACATACTTTTTTGACAAATTATTGTCAAAATATTTTTAGATTATTTTAATTTTACACAATTTTTAACCTTTAGCACTAAGATCACCTACATTGCAGCCAGCCACAAGACAGTGATTGAGATATTATTGCCACATTTTTCTGGGGTTGTCACAATGTTTGATGCCAACATGATGTGTTTTGATTGGTTGAAAATCTGTGCAGGAAACAGGTCTTTGCTGTTTGTTCTTATGCATGGAAACTGCACCCTTAAAGACCCTGACATGAAAAGTTGATGCAAAAAAAGGCAGCTTTGATAAAGAAATACTGATCTGCTTATTTATGAATTATTTTTGATAGGTGGTATTATGTTAATCACATCAAACAGTGAGTCATTCCTGATTAAATTGTTCCAATCTCAATTGCATTTAGGGCTGTTTTGATAGCTGTGGGGTTTAAAAAAGATATCTAAAATTCAGGACATATTCTTTCCTCTCATTATCTGAATTTTCTGTATGAAAATGCTTGAACAACAAGATTTTTCATCCAATATTGAGTAATTTCTTTGCTCTAGTTTATTTAAAATTGCAGGCAAATTACTGAAAATTGGCAATTTTGTGTTGACAAAATGTTTTTGATTCAAACTTCAATTTGGCCAATGTTTTTTTAGTAAGATACACAGCATGACTTCTACAATGTCTGATGGAGTTCTCTCTCTCCCACGCTCCTGCTTTATGAGACGGTTGTAGATTTTAAAAGCTTTAGCACTTTTCAGTGCTGTCAATCATCAACAAAGCAAATAATTTATTGTCTTAAAACACAGTATGACCTTTTTACAAAATATGATTCATGGGATCAACATCATGATTGTCGCAATCACGTGATTCCGAATGTCTGTTGGGGTCAGGAAGTGGGAGACAGCCACGAAGAATAAATGGAAACGAAGGAAAGTTTGCGCTTTACAGCCCTAAATAGCTCTCTAAAGACTGTAATTATCATCAGAAAATATCTGAAATGATTTCACTTTACAAAAAAGTTTTTATGCCACAGTTTAACAAACTTACCTGAAGGCACTCAATCACAAATTACTCATTCCTGCAGACATCCTAGCGTCTAGAGGAATCGCAAGCTGAGATAAGAGACTAGCTGAACCCCTTAACATAAAAAGTCCTCACTTTGTCACAAACATGCTTTTGATTAAAACAGTCATCTACTATGAACTGACTAAACCTTGAAGGAGTGATCAAGATATGATTAGCCGTTCACGAATGAGCCTGTGCTACAAAACAGCTCCTTTATATGAACCATAGTTGCTAACTCCCGTTTGAGTGTCAGTTTCTTTTCCTCCCTCCTTCATCGTTATTTAATCCACATTTAAAACCAAACTGTTCCCAAATGAAGCTTCTGAACTGAGCCAAATGGTCTGGGTCTTTAAAAAGAGACGGACTTCCTGCCACATCGAGAGAGGCTGGAGGTTAGTGAGACGGACATCAGCAGAAGGAACACGGGTAAGATCAGAGTTTAATGTGCTAAACCCTGACAAAAGTGTACAGAACTGAACCGGATCGATACATGAGTGTTGTATGTCACTGCTTGTCCAGGCTTTAGATGGAGGCTTTTAAAATTTCTCTCTGCTGCCATTTCTCTGTAACTTTGTCAAACTTTTCACTTTTTTTTGCCTGAATATTTCATGACTTTAAAAAACTATCTGACTAACCATTCTTACATTTAAGAATGTATCGCTCTTTGAGTTCTTTGCATAGTTGTAAACCGCTTAAAAACATGACCTTTTTGGTGGTGTTTTTCTATGCAGAAATCATGAATTGCCTCCCAAGAGATATTCCCTGATGCTGCAAGACCTCTGAAAAAACTTTTAAGGGTATATTTTTCATCAAAGGTTTGAAATGGTGTTGGTAATGAACAAAAAAACTAGATGTTCTCTTGTCTGAACACCTGTTCCATGCTTCTTCTGCAGCTCTAGTGGTGTATTATTAAAGAATCAGATCCCACCACTAATTACACCGTATGTAAGGACACACATGTAATCATTTCCTCCTCTTCTCCTTACTAAAACTATGATTTACTTAAAATACTCTCCTGAAGCTTCCTGAACAGGTACACTGACATATGGGGTCATCTTTTCTGAGTTTCATCACTTTCTAAGTGTTGGTTTGACCACAAACGGTTCAGAGCAGGTGTACAGTCACTTTCTCTTAGTTTAAACTTCAGTCTAGACTTTTGTTATTTTCCAACATCATGCTCTGACCTTTTCTGTGTCTTAGTGGATTTCTGTGTGAGATGGTTGTGTCAGGTTTAATTCTTCCATCGCTCACTCAGTTAAAGGTCAGAACAGTGACCTTCACACTTTCCCTCATCCTTCTGCTAAAGAAAACTTCATGCAAACTCTCCCTTGATGCTTTGCTGCCGGTGCAGAGATGTGTCCGCTTTCACTAGACCTGACAGAGCGCCCAAAGAGTTGCAGTGTTCTTGAAAATTGGTCATGGTCCGTGCGGTTAAAGGTCGAGAGCAGGCAGCAGTGCAGACGCCAGGAAGCAAACATATGACTCCCATGATGCCTTGCTTTCAGTGGTGACCCAAGAAGCCATTAAGTGGTGTGTACCTGACAGGGGTGAGAAACACAGACGTGTGTGTGCATGTGTGTGTGATGGGTCAAGGCTGAAGTAAGTTGTTGCTGTTCCACCGTTTTGTCTAAGTGCTCCTGCAGACCTGTCAGGTTGTTTACCTTTAACATGTGTGTGCACAGACATGTGCACCTCAGCCCCTAATAGACTTAACTGCAACTCTAAGCTCTCTATCCAGACGGGGGTCGTTGCATATTTCCTGAACCCTGAAGCTGGCACTTTGCTGCTCACTTTGCCTCCATTCTACTTCACTTTTTCCCAGCCTAAAAAATCTTCCTTATAGGATAGCAGAAATCTCCATAAAGGACACTTTAAGGGGAGGACGGAAGCCTCTCTTTAGTGCAAAACACATGAAAACCCCCTTGGCTTTCATGCAGTTTTTTTTTTGCAAACTCCATGCAGGCTTTCATGAGTTTTGCATTGATGAGAGGCTTCCGTGTAGCTTTTCAGCCATAAGCCCACATCGGTGGAGGGCTGCAGTGATGGATGACCTTCTGGAACTGTTCCATCTCCACACAGAATCTCTGCAGCTCAGTCAGAGTGACCATCGGGTTCTTTCGTAGGCCCCTTCCACCCCGAATGCTCACTTTGCCTGGGCAACCAGCTCTGGGAAGAGTCCTGGTTGTGCCAACCTTGTTCCATTAGTGAATTATTGAGGCCACTGTGCTCTTGGGAACTTTCAGAATTTTTTATCACATTTCTCAGATCTGTGCCTTGCAACAATTTTGTCTCTGAGCTCTGCAGGCAGTTCCTTTAACCTCATGGCTTGGGGTTTTGCTCTGATATGCATCGTCAGCTGTGAGGCCTTCTATAGAGAGGTGTGCCTTCCAAATCATGTCCAATGAATTTAATTTACCACACGTGGACTCCATTGAAGGTGTAGAAACATCTCAGCAAAGATTCAGGGAAACAGAAGGAACTTGAGCTAAATTTCAAGTGTTTTTGCACAGGGTCTGAACACTTATGTCAATGTGATGTATCAGGTTTTTATTTTTAATGAATTTGCAAAAAATAAAATAAATAAATAAAAATTTTGTTTTCACTTTGTCATGATAGGGTACTGGGTGTAGATTATTGAGAATTAAAATGGCTGTAACATAACAAAACTAGCAAAAAGAAGGTCTGAATACTTTCTGAATGCACTGTATATTTTTAAAATAGCTACATTATTACAACGAAAACGACCAGGTTTAAAAATACGATGCAAAATAGAGTCATGTTTCGATGATTAACCCCTTAAAGCCTGTTGTCGCATATTTGATATATACTTTTATGATACCTCTATCTAATCAATATGCTCAATATATTACTCAAAAAAACTTCTGAATACAATCTGATAAATGATAAAAATGCTCTCAAGTGGGTTATCCGTTACCAAAAACACCTAAGGAATGAAATGAGATACTAAAATATGTATGTTAAATTTTATGGAAATCTGGATTTTTTTTTAAATTTCAGTAGAAAGTTAAATGAACATTTCAATTCCACAAAATTAGAATTTTTTGGCTATTATTTGTGTTTTCAGGCTTTAAGAGGTTAATTTCTGACTACTGACCAAGATGATTCTCCATCATATCAATAAGTTTAGTTTAGTTTAGTAAGAGTGGGACAAAATGTTGATACAGAAATGTCATAATGACTCACTCGTTCTGTTTTTTTTTTTTTTTTTTTTAAGTTTGTGTTAAAACGATATGAGCTTGGCTTTATTGTTGATAGACAGAATCAAAAAAGTCCTGAAGCTAGTGTGGTACTCAAGAACACACTCTCCGAGACTAAGGTCGTGTTCACACCTGATAGTCCAGGGACTCGGTCCATTATGGAACAGAAATGGCAACATTGTTGCACTTTCCTTTGGTTTGGTTTGCATTCACACTGCTCTCTTTGGTCAAGCGGACCAAACCGCCTGAACACCTACAACCTCTGCCCGCTAGGGGTGCTGTCGCCACAAACAAATGGCGACAAAGAAGAAAAAAAAAGCATAAAAGAAGATGAAACTCCTTCCGCCGGTCTTTTTTTCCACATAAACAATGAAAAAACACAGCATTTATGCTGTCTTGTGGTTTCTGCTCTTGCATTTCGGCATTATGAGTAGCCGGCAAGGTGGTGAGCTGTCCAGCACGTCATCCTTTACACAAGATGAATAAATCAGCACGGACTACACGCGTTGCCATGGATACCCAGACGCCAAGGGAGGTACCAACATGTATTTGAGCATATTAAATCACATATAAATCCGTTTAACATTACGGTTTATGCCTCATCCTGCCTTAAGTTCACAAGTTGGTCTGCTTTGCCTTCACACCTCCAACGAACCACACCAGGGTTCGTTAGGGAGAGGACCAAGACCCCTGTTTCAAGTGGTCACGAGTCCACTTGTTTGGTCCGCAAGTTCAGTTCGTGTGTCACGTTCACACCACTCGAAATGAACCAGACTATCAGGGAAAACAGACCAGAGTTCGGTTAAAGAGCTCTGGTCGGCAAACAGCTCTGGTGTGAACGCACCCTAAAACTTGCCTGTGACTAGAGTGCACCCAAGACCAAGAAAAGTGGAGACAGAGACAAGACCAAGAACATAAAAATCAATTTAAAAGAAAACTGACAAGGTTGAACAGTTTAAGAGCATTCTCTCTTTAATTTTAGTTTTCTTTTAGTAAATTTGACTGGTAAGAACAAGGTGTCTGAAACTCTTTCAAAGCACAACATGCAAAAATCTCAAATCTTAACAACTTTGTTAGACTAACTTCTTGTAAAAAATACATCCTTGTTTGTATTTAAAAGCAACTGACAGGTCCAGAATTATTTTAAATATCTGAAAATGAGATGTTCATCTAGATGTGTCAGGTGAATGAGGTCTAAAGTATATGTTCAGAGGTATTTCTGACTAGAAATAGGATGGATCGAAGTTCGAGTTTTTGCAGGTGTTGCTATTTGTTGCTTCTCCTAATTATCTCAATAATGAAGTTGAAGAATAGCAGATCAGTGCTGGTGGACTTGGGATGGAAAATCCCAAGTCCGGCCAGTCTGAGACTGAGACAAGGCCGAGTAAGAATGCTTTTGAGTCTGAGACGAGACCGAGACATTCAAAATATGGTCTTGAGACCATTCTTGAGTACTACAACACTACCTGAAGCTTTGAAAAACTACATCTGCCTCATAAAGCAGGAGCGTAGAAGACTTGTGTCCCTTTATATGATCTGCAAGTTTGATAAATAAGAGCAAAGATGTTTCCTAATATTGGGAAAGGTATTGTTGTTCAGGTATTGTGGTAACCCCATGTCACATGTATTGGATGGTTTGGTGTCATATCTTTTTGCAATGTATCATATCAAGTTGTATTATATCAAATAATATCATTTGTTATAGTACTCGCTCAGGACTTACACCCATGCATATCTTATTGCATGGTATTGTATTATACTATATGGTATGGTTTGGTATGGCATCATATCATAGACTGTATCACACCATATTGTAATGTATCATATCATATGATTCACAACCATAGAGTGTATCTTATTACATTTTATTCCATATCATACCAATAAGGAATGATGTGTGATTAGTGTCATATGTATTGTATCGTACCTTTTCACAAGTTACCCAGTCCTCTGCAACGCTAGATTCAATTCAGTTTGATCTTAGTTCATGCTGATTTTCACACATTCATGTTTCATTTTCGGGCGGCACGGCAGCGCAGTGGTTAGAGCTGTTGCCTCACAGAAAGAAGGTTGCTGGTTCGCTTCCCGAACAGGGCCTTTCTGTGCAGAGTTTGCATGTTCTCCCTGTGCATGCGTGGGTTCTCTCTGGGTTCTCTGGCTTCCTCCCACCACCAAAAACATGCTCATTAGGTTAATTGATCACTCTAAATTGGCTGTAGGTGTGAATGTGAGCGTGCCTGGTTGTCTGTCTCTATGTGTTGTCTGTCTCTATATGTCTATATGTCAGCCCTGCAATTGACTGGCAACCAGTCCAGGGTGTACCCCGCCTCTCGTCCAATGACAGCTGGGATAGGCTCCAGCCCACCCCTGACCTGGAATGGAATAAGGGGTATAGAAAATGTATGGATGTTTCATTTTCTTCACAGCCAACTAAGCCATTTCAGATGCAAGATTTTTTTCTCCATCAGACTAATAAAGTTAGTACATGGGTCTAGCAACAGGCCTATCATAGGTGCGTAATGATAACTTTGTACTTTTTCCTGTGATTGTGACATTAAAGACAACCTGGATAGAAACTGAAACAGAGAAGAAAAACACAGGGAGACCTTCATGCATATTTTGATTCCTGAAGCAGCAATGACTGCAACAGAAACATAAAATGATGATGACAAATGGAATGAAGCCTGACAATCTCACTGGAAATTGATTTCTGGGAAGTGTAGGTCAGAAATGGGGTAAGAAGGTTTATGTAATACCACTTTCAAATGTCTGGCAGGTGAAAATATTTTATGAAGTTTTCCTTCGTCCTCTGAGTCTCTGTCCTCTGTCTCTCAAAACAGACGAGCAGAAACTCATCTCTGCTGACATTTGTTTTCAATCTGAAGCGTCTTCCTTTGGTTTTTCCACTCTGCAGACTTGCAATAATAGAATTAACCTATGTGCTGGAAGAGACCGCAGAAGAATATCCCTTCAGCTGCTTTTTGTCCTGACTCTTCTCTGGCTTCTTTCTCACTTACTGTCTTAGTCTCCTTAACAGTGCAGTTTTTGACTGAAATATTTTTTTCTTTTTTAGTTTGATCAGATAAATCAGACCCTTTCATAACTCATTCAAAGTTTCACCTAACGGTTGTAAGTCCTTGAATCAGTGTAAATTAAAACATTATGCTTTCAGACATACACAAACATACCTTTATCAACAAAACAGTCTGATATGGATGTGAAAACATTTTTATACTACTTTATTTGCCTTTAACTGTTTTCATGCAACCTGCCTAGGTTGGTTTTTTTTTTTTCAATTTTAAAGAAGCTGAACTTGTATCCTGGAAGAATTTCTCTTTCTGTCTGTGTTTTGGTCCTGAGTTTCTCCCTGTCTGAGCCTGCAGTATTAGATGTAAAGGTTGAGGCTTTGGTGTCTTCCTCTATTGTTATCTTTTTATTTCCCTTCTTTATTTTGTCTGTCTCTGTCTCTTTTTTTTTCTTCGTCCTTTCCTTAGAGGAGGATTAGTGACACATGCAGAAGTTGCTGTCTATGCAACACTGCAGCCAGGGAGGTTTTATACATAGAAAAAATATAACACTTTCCAAATACTTCTTTTGGAATAAAATGTGGGAAACATTTAAATCATTTAACTTTCTTTCACATTTAAATGCATGTAATGTAGATTCATCCACCAGGGGGCTCTCAATCAAAACAATAACAAAAGATAATAAGTAGAGATGCACATGCATTGCATGTTTTGATTTAAGAACACCAGTCTATAAAAACTGCACTCCAAATTTGTTAATGGTGGTTTACAAAACAATTAACCACTATTTTTGTTTCAGTGATAAATTTCCCATAATGAGCCAGAATGCTTTGCTAATAGCCTGCAGTGCAAACCAGGAAGGCCACTTTTAGCACCTTTTCTCTCTCATTATGTGAAATGTATCCACAAAATTAAACAGTGGTTTATCCATCATCTCCACCATCACCCTAGACTAGTCTAACCTTGCAAAGCAGATTGATTTGCCAGCCTCCATCTAGAAAATTGGCAACGTTTGTTCCAAACTGAAAACTGCTCTGACCAATTGGTATAATTTGTCAATGAGGCAGTAGCTACTGAGTGAGACTGAGTTAAACTGTGGATCGATAGAAATGGCTACCACCATTGCAGCAATAACCTCAGATAAATCTATATGGACCATGTTTCTGTACAAAATAAAGAACCGCTGAAAGCTTTACATGATAGAAAAGATGTTTTGCTCCACTTGCCTGCTCCAGCATGAGTTTGTGATAGTTACGATGGGGGATTGCTGGTTTTCCCAGTGGCTGCTGTTGTGGTAGCCATAAGCTTGGATGTAGCTGTAGCAGCAGTTTAATCAGAACTGGACCATGTTTCTTAATTAAAACAAGAGTGAAGAGCCACACAGAAAGTTTATCTTGGCAGAGAAGATGTTTTTGCAAGTCTCTTGACCAGCTTCGGCATGAATTCTATTCACTGAGAAGCTCTGCTGTTCACATACTACAGCAGCATTAGCCTGTAAAGCTAAATATCAGAGCTGAGAATGTCTACTACCTAATTTTGTCTTGTCACTCTGATTGGCCCGTAATGAATATTATGGATAGAACGTTCATCCAATTACCTTCTTATAATTTTTTTGAAAAGTCCTACCCTTTGTGTGGATGTACAGGTGCATCTCAAAAAATTAGAACATCATGAAAAAGTTCAATATTTTTTCTTACTCTTTTCTGAAAGTGAAACCCATATATTATATAGACTTGTTAGACATAGAGTGAAATATTTCAAGCATTTATTTCTTGAAATATTGATGACTGTGGCTTACAGATAAGAAACCCCAAAATTCAATGTCTCAAAAAAATTAGGATATTACATAAGATCAATAAAAAAAAGGATGTTTTAAACAGAAATGTCAGGCTTTTGAACAGTATGTTGATTTCACCTGTATGCGAGGTATATCCATTCAACAGATACATGAGACAGTCTGGTGTGTCAGGTAGAGACTGGTCTACAGTCAATCACACTCACACCTACGGGCAATTTAGTCACCAAGTAACATGATGAGCATGACCTTGGTCTGTGGGAGGAGTCTGGAGTATCCAGAGAGAACCCACATATGAATGTGGAGAACATGCAAACTCCACGCAGAAAGGACCTGCTGGGATTTCAGCCTTCTTGCTGAGTAGCAACTGCGATAATACTTGTGCCACCGTGAGGCCAAAAATGGTGAGTTGCTGTTTGGTAAATACACCTTATGGGATAATATTTTTGTTAAAAGACTTTTAATTTGAAATAAAAGTAAGCACCTGGGCATTGTGTCTCTACTCAAGTTGGATATGTCTGGTCTAGTGGGGCCACATATATGTTTCAGATGCAGATTGGACAACAAAAACAATATAATAATGTCACAGGTAAGAACAAGTAAGAAGCACAAAATATGAATGAGTTACAGCAACAGAATGGCAGATTCCAATATGCAGTTCTCATTTCCTTATGTAGCAGTCTTTGACATAGCGTCTAGTATTCCCATGGCAATGATAAATGGTAATAATAGAGGCTGTGCCATTGTGGCTGCCTTGACAAGACACAGACAATTCTAACTCTAAAAATCTAGGATTTCTCCAGCTTTGGAATCAGCTTAAAATATCTGAGGTATTCTTAGTACTCAGTTACATTGAAGTAGTCATGTTTAAGAGGGACATGTCTTACTCTTCTCCTGTCTTTTAACACAGTCCCCTGTGGTCTAACTGAAAAATCGGTGCTGTGCTTTAGTCAAAATATAATAAGGATCAAACACCAGAGGAGGCTCCAAAGAAGCTCCAAACAGCCTTTCTCAGAGCAGTCTTTTTACCAGGTTTTACATACTTGAATTCAGTTGTTAAGATGTAACCACTCTGTCAACCATTTGCTGCTGTTGTATCATTTCCAGCTTGCGTCATGGGGACATCATCAAGTGAGCTGTAGAGTTTTAGGAGAGACTCGTCCCTGCTCCCAAATCTCAAGTCTCTACTGTCCAAAGTCATCGACATAACAGATGTGAAATCTGTTTTATGACGGAAGAGGCTCCAGCACAGAAATATCATCAATTATCCTCCAGTCTTTCATCACATGACAGAGCTGTATTTGTGGTCACCGTGTACGTGCATGCATGCTAAAAGTGTGCGTGGCGTCTGCAGGCAACTTTGCAATCAAGTCTTTTTTTGTTTGTGGGTGTATCTGAACACATGTTATACATATATTTAAATCAATACCAACCTGCTGTAATAGTTTTTTCTCTGTTTTGATCCTGTCACCAGAGATTAATTCATCATTTCTTTAAGTCATTTAAATCCGTTAGAGAGGAATGAGCACTTTTCCCTGTGGCTGACCAGTACATTAACAGCACAGCAGGAGACACTCAGCCCGCTCTAACAGAACACGTCTGCTAAGCTCATTTACAGGGAGCAGCATTAGCATATGCATGCAGCTGATTGAGTTATAAAACAGACATGGGGACTAATGGCAAAGCCCAGTCTAGGTAGGATTTTATTCTTGTGTGTTTACATTCATTGACAGTTGAAATGAAATATACCCAGGGCTCATTTTTCCTCTGAGAGCTCACTCATCTTTGAAATTTGATAAATGTAAAAGGCGAAAATGTCATGATTATTGAACGGAAAAGACTAAAAAGAGGCACCTGGTGTATCTGCTAAAGATGTGTAACCGATGTCTTGCTTGTTTCAAGTCCAAAAAAGTTATAAAGCCTGTTTTGGCTTGAAAATGTAGAAAATGCACAAAAAAAAGCATATTAGTCAGTCTTAAACTAATAATGCAGGAAAATACCAATGAATTTACAGTGCCCCTGTAGAAAGCACAGCAAATGTTTGTATGGCCAAGTACAGAAAAAATTAGTCAGAAAACCCAGGTATAATATGCCTCGAGACTACTGGTGGACAGCAGGACTAGGAGCTCATGGCTACCCTACTACCTTTGCGGATGGCGCCCTGGACCATTCTTACTCCCCACATCCAACCCTTTAGGCTCGGTTATGCTTTCTGCATTGATGGCCGCACGGTCAAAAACTGATGCAGAATCATGATGTCTTCAAGAATCACGTCTGTAGCATGTTTAATGCCATTTTGACGTCTTCCGCATCTGCGTCTGTAAAAATTTCGGTGATGTGCGCGGCCTGATGAAAAATGGCTGCACGGAACCCCCGCGAAGGGGCGTATCTTAATACCTGACGTCACGTTCGACGCGCGAACAGTCGTGACCTCAGGGATGCATCAAGCATAAAACAGGCTTTAGTCTCCCTAAATGTGTGAACCTTGTTATGTCATCGACAGATAACTTTCCAATACCCCTGGTAATATGCAAGGACATCCAGAGCATGACCTAGGATGTGTCAGTCCTTCCCGATGGTGCCCTCAAGCAGACTTGTTCACCATTCCATTTTATTTACCATTTACCTTGTTATTCCGTCAAGTAATTCTTTAACTTTTTTTTTTTTTTTTTTACATTTTTTAACTGGTAGTGCCCATTTACTACAAAAAATCAAAATAGTCCTGCATTTTCAGAACTCAGTGCCCTAAAGCACAAAAAAACCCTTGGGTGGCAGAGGTTTTCATCACAGTATTCTTAGTTAAAAAGACTTCAACTTTTGGAGCATGTCACATGCCTTGATGTGCTCCTTTTGTCATGTGTGGTAAACAGAGCTTATGCAGCCTCCCTTTAAAGCTCAGTGAGTGCTAGCAGTGCATGAATTAAACAATTAAATTTATACATCATGAGTGACAATGTTAGCGTAACTAAATTTGAAGCCAGTGAAAAAGCTTTTATGCTCCATGAGGTATGAAACCAGCATGTGTAGAAACACTGAATACATCCTGCCTGTCAATATGTCTCTGGTAAGAATGTAAGGATTGCATTTCAAAGTAAAGGCATAATTTGTTTTTTGACGAAAAACTGTCCTCACAAAAACAGTCATAAATCACAAAGGCAGTTTAAGCACACTTAGAATGATTTAAATCATCAGGTTACAGGTGTAATTTATTTAAGGTCTCACTCGTTCCCTCCATGCTTTTTCAGTGGCAGGCCTTCGTCTGTGGAACAGTCTACCTCCACACATTAGAGGTGCAAACGTGTTACATTTATTCAAGGCTTGGCTCAAAACCTACCCTTTTTTCCCTGGCTTTTGATACCTTAAAACAATCTCAAATTGAGACAAACTCTGTATTGATACTCTGATCATCGCTACTATGTCTGTCTGTTGTATTTTCTGCTGTTTCATTTTGTCTTCAGTGGGAGGTACGTTAGTCAGCTGAGCACTGTTTGAAATGTGATATACAAATAAGCTTTACTTACTTACTCTCTGACTCTTGCAGGGCATGAAGCATTGTTCTTTGGTTTTCTTTTTCTCATACAAAACAAAGATAGAAAGATATCTGTACAAGAACTTAAACCACATCTGCACTGGTATTACAACAACAGCAGTAAAATAAAGCTGGATACGGTAATTTGGCTTGCATTGTTTTTTTTTTTTTAGTTGAGTAAGCATCTCTTCAGCCTTTTCTGTTTAGATCAGGCATTTTTAAAACTGTAAAAGCAAGATATTTTAACACTTTATGAGCTGAAAAAAAAATTGAAAGAATTTGCCTTTCCCAGACACTTTGCATAGGTTGTTTGCAGTCATGTGATCCTGAATGTCCCTTGGGGGTCAGGAAGAGGGGAAGCCATTAGGAAATAAAGAGAATGGAGAAAAGTTAGAACTTAACAGCCCTAAACGGACCTGTACACAGCATTATTAACTGAAGAATTTACATAGACTGAGTATGATACCTGCACTTTACAAAAAAGTGCATTTTCCCCAATTTAAAAGATTTCCCTGGCAATCAAAATCAGTCCTTCAGACCGCATAACATCTTGTTTCATCTAGTCAGATGAAGTCAGACAAGAGCCTTGAGGAGTCTTGTACTAAAGTGAAAAGCTAGCTGAGCCCCTTTTAAATATATAAGATCAAATTGTAAAAAACATGCTTGTAACTGAAATGGTGATGTGCTACCAAATTAACCTTGTGGGGTTAGTGACCGAGTAAGGATGAGCCGTTCATGTGCTATGAAATGGCTCTTTAATGTGAACCACTGTAGCTAGCTCTGGTTTGAGTGCCAGTTTCCAGTTATTTCAGCTGACCTAGGATCAGTAGCTATGTTAACTATAAGGAGCACAGTGAGGAGAGAGAGAGAGAGAGAGAGAGAAAGAAAGCAGTTCATAGCAGAGAGTTATTGCTCACAGCATATAATCTGGAGCCTGATCAGAGTAACAAGCACTTCTGATGAATGAAACACGGACTTTTTAACTTGTATGAGCCCCTACAGCCGCTCTTCTGTGTGTCAATATACTCTCTGAATCCCCGTGGAATTCTTTTACGCGCCATGAACTGAGCCTTTTCTCTGTGTTTGGATGCTGATCAGTGCTGCACCAAACAAGCTCTCATGTCACAGGACAGCCTGTGTCCAGAGCAGGATTAAATGATCAGATAAAAGATTTATTTTATTTTATTTTTTTTTTAACGGTGACAAGAGCAGTTCACCTTCAGCTCTCTATTGAGAGCTGGAGGTGAATGCGCCTCAGGATTCATTAACGATGTTACGTCCAAACGTCAGCGATCAAGACCACAGTTTAACTTTTTGGTGACATGAAATAGAATTAGAGGTAAGTTAACTCAGTCGATGATAGTTTGGGATTATAATTTTATAATAAGAGAGGTTAAATCAGCCGTTAGATTAACCCCGGTACCCACTTGTCCATGTAATTGGCACTGTCCTTTACGCACGGAGGATGAAAGGTGTGTGTTTTCCTGTGAGCTGCTGTTTGTGACTAAAACAAGGGGAGACTTTAGGCTGAAACAGGCCCAGGCACGGTACGGATGGCCTAGTGTGAGTACACCCTAAGAGCCAAACAACCAGCTCTACTGAGCTGAACCAAATGATCTGGATCTCTTAAAAGAGATGGATTTCCTGTCACAATGACCAAGGCTGGAGGTTTGTATGATGGATATCAGCTGGGAAAACAAGGGTAAGATCAGAGTTTAATGGACTAAACCATGACAAAAGTGTAAAGAACTGAACAGGATCGCTTTGTGGAAATGGGCCATACATGAGAGAGATAAGGCATTTAGAAGGAGGCTTTTTTTGATTCCTGCCTGCTGCTGATTCTCTGAGTTTTTCACCTCAAAATATTTTTTTTGCCTGAATATTTCACTACTTCAGTACATAGAAGTAACTTAAGAATGAAAAATGTTTCTATTTTTGCACTTTGAATGCTTGGCATAGTCATAAACCGCTTTAAACATGGCCTTTTTAGTAACGTTTCTCTATGCAGAAATGATCTCTTGCCACCCAAGTGGTGTTTTCAACTGCTGTGTGACGTCACCTGCAAAGAAGCTATAGAAGGTTTCCCATTTGAATGTAACCTGTTTTCAATACAATGGATATGTGAAACTGTTTTTTTTGTTTCATCAGGCTTTGCTGCCAGTGCTTGAAAAAGTGGCATTAATGGTCACACGATTTAGTTTG
Organism: Cheilinus undulatus; assembly: GCF_018320785.1. Classification (NCBI taxonomy): domain Eukaryota; kingdom Metazoa; phylum Chordata; class Actinopteri; order Labriformes; family Labridae; genus Cheilinus; species Cheilinus undulatus. The sequence goes on from NC_054874.1 coordinate 38,392,591, forward strand.
TTTTTAGATCAGCAAAGTTAATGTCTCATAACCACTTTTATTGGTTAGTATTTTGTTTTCACAAGGACAGTGTTAACACATGTGTGCATGTGCATGCATGTCAGCGAGTTTGTGTGCTACTCAATCTCACCAACCCACCAACATTGTGGTTTTTTTGGAGGCCTCAGATTCAAAAGCTGCTGTTGTTGATTTAGAGGAGGACACTGTCTGTCTGTCTGTCTGTCTGTCTGTCTGTCTGTCCGTTCGTCCGTCTGTCTGTATGTCTATCCGCTTGTCTGTCTGTCTGTCACTTTCTCACGTGTTCTCTGTATGATGGTGCGCTGATGTTGTCAGGGGGTCGGTTTTGTTTATGACTTTAAGAATAGAACAAAACAAGAAAATCTCCCTGCATCAGTGTGTTCTTGACTGTGTTTGTGTGTATTCTGGCTCACCACGGGTCCAGATGGAGAGAGTTTTCTGTCTGCCCTCTCTCTCTTTTCTTTCTCGCTCTCTCTCTCTTTCTCTCTAATCACAGTTTTCCTTCGGCTGTAAATAGGCGGGTTGGGAAATCTATATGCACACACATACACACACAAAAACGCACACACACACACACACACACATATTTTGGCCTTTGCTGCTGGCTTGATGTAGCATATTTAAACCTCCCACGCTCATATGATCTGAAGGCAGAGGAAACCTACATGCACACACTCACAACACACATACAGAGCTCATCATACGCTTGCCCTTGTACTCACCCATGATCAGAGCAAGACGCACACTCGCACAGACCTAAACCACATAGAGAGTACAGAGAGGAGCCGATTGCCCACAGCTTCCTCTTTTTACTGTCCTCTACACTGAAATTACACACAAAGCAGCACACACACCACCAGCAACTTTGGCTTGAAAAAAGAGAAACTATGCATCTAAGTTTGCATAGTTTGATGAGATGCTACACAATACCGCACAGCAGATGTAATCCTTTACAGAAAAATACATTTTGAGGCAGATCTGGCCTTTGGTGAATGAAGCTAATGATGCAAAAATATTCAAACCATGCTCCACTAAAACCTCAGACTTCAAACATCAAAATAAAGAAAAAGCAGCAGGAGGATTTTTTTTTGGAAAGGAGACAAACAGTGAGAGATGGATGCAAACTGGGATCTGAGCGATTCAGATGAAAACAGGAAGAAATGACCCTAAAAGTGGACTGATTAACCAGTAAGCTATAGATTTAAAGTAAAACAGGGCTAGATTAAATGAAAGCAGGGATGAGTGAGCTTGAAAAGGGGGCATATGTTTAATTTCAGTCCTTCAGACTTCTTGTTTTAGCAACATTTAATGAAGATATTTTATTATGAAGTCATGAATTGCTCCCCATTGTGAACAAAAATCTATGTCCTCTCTTTGTAACCACAAATAACTTCCCCAAACTCACACAGTTTGCCTTAAATCATCCAAACAGCAGGGTTTTACAGAAACAGAGGATCATTTCACTAATGACTACAGTCCTACAGCTCTGAGCTTAAAGTCACAGGCAGAGTCCATTCTGTTTCCTCATTTTGGACCTGAAAAATGTGTCAAAATTAATGGGTTCTGATGTTGGAATTTTTTCAGTGTGCAACTTTTTAACCCCAACCAGCACAATTTTGCCAATTTTTGTAACTTTTTTGCCTCTTTCAACCATTTCTTGCCACTTGTGGCCATTTTTCCACCCTTTTCTCCACTTTCATCCAGTTTTTGCAACTGTTTTGCCACTTTGCATTTATTTTACAACTTCTTTTTTTTGTTTTATCTCTTTTCTGCCACTGTTTTGCCATTTTATGCCCATGTTTGCCACTTTTTGCCCATTATTGCCAGATTTATCACTTTACACTCATTTTTTGCCACTTCTTTTTCTCAGTTTCATCCCATTTTTGCCACTGCTTTGCCACCTTTAATCCATTTTTGACGGTCTTTGCCGATTATTTCCACTGTTTTATCACTTTACACTCATTTTTACCACTTCTCTTTGCCATTGTTAACCAATATTGCCACTTTTTCCTTATTGTTTTGCCATTTTTCACAATCAAGTAATTATTCCCCATTAAAGTTTTCTCAGCTTTTTTCCTTTCTTTACTTTCTGACATTGTCAGTAAAGAGGTTTTTCTGTTTCAAGACAAGGGGTTTACATTTTTATAAAGGCTTTATTTGTTCTATGGTATAAATTAATTAATATATCAAATTTACTTTTTGCTGCTTTTATAAGAGAGGTTGTTATTCAGTATCTCCATGGGCCACCAATTTGGCTGGGCCTCAGAAAGCCCCCCCCCCCCTTATGGGCGGCCTTGGTTACCTGTAAGGGTGGTTTCACAATGAGGACTGTATTGGAGTACATTTGACCCCAAAGTCTGGTTGATTGGATCAGTGTGACACAAACATACCCAGCCCTTGTCTACTTGAAGAGGTGGTCCTGAGCATGAAACACAGGAACAACTCAAATGATAAGCATATTGTGTTAAAGTGAATTTTTCTCCCATAATGACTGTAATTATGTATATGTAAACAACATTGGCCTAATAAAGTCAAACAGATACATATAAAACACCCAGATTATACAATATGTTTTATTTCTGCTATAAAATGACCATTTTATGTGACCAGATGGACCTTCTTGGTCTTATGGGGCCAGCCTCAAGTGGACACTAGATGAACTGCAGTTTTTGCACTTCTCCTTTGACTTTGTTCTCAACACTGGAGTTTGCTGCTTGGTTTCTCTTCTTCCTTAAAAATCTCGGTCTGTTTATTCGTCTGTCTCTCTCTAGATATTAAGTCCAGGCGTCTTTTGAAAAGTCCCTCTTTAGTTTGTTTAAAAGCTTTCAGTCCACCAGTCACTCACAGTCCATTTCATTGAGCTTGGAGGGCCTCTGTGCGTCCGTGTACACACACTGGTTTCCATTTGACTCTTCCCATTCCCCCCTTTTCCCTCAACCAGGCCATCCAAACCCACATCCCTCCGTCCATGCATGGCCCTTTGTCCTCAGGTCATTTCCTCCTTGTTCACCAGAAACCAAGCAGCTTCGGCTCCATTCTCACATTTTAGTTTTCAGACAATAAAGTTCTGTATTTTTGTTGAATGGTTTGTAGAAGTTGGAGTTGGTAGTTTTAAAAGGAGCATGCATAATGAAGCTCTATGTGTGTGTCCATTAATACTTCATAAATGTGGCAAAACCAATGTGGGCCTGGGTTGCATTGGTTATTGTAATGCTTTATGCATGAACTGCATTTAAATGACAACACATGCTCAGAGGTTGGTGTGTGTTGTATGTAGCAGATGTTTTTGTGTTTGTAACAATATTTTTGGGGAAATTCTGTAGACCTTTGTGAAATTTCCATTCATCATCAGTTTTATGTCTATGTGAATATGCAGTCATTTTAAAAGACATACAGGAGATGGAAGGAAAGCTCTCTGTGTCTTGTCTTTCCTCTCTTTTTGAGTGTATATGTGGAGTTCTGTGTGTCCGTGTGTGAGTAGGTAGCAGCTGTGTCCGCCCCATCCCACAGTGAATGGCCATCCTTCTTAAGCTTCTCCAAAGACTGACAACAACACAACCGCTAAACGACTGGGAAAACTGAGTACCCCTATTCTCAGTCATTCTTCTTTTCTCTTGGCCCTCCATTCGCTCCTCAGCTCTGTTTGGTTTTCAGCAGAGGGACTACAAGCTGCCACCAGCTCTGTTTGAGTTCCCCCAACTTTTAATGAGCAGCGAGGGAGGCTGCTTTCTCTTTTACAGACTCTCTCCTCTAATCGGGTCTTACTCTCTGTCCGTCTCTCTTACTTTCACCTTCTTTCGCCCCTCTGATAAGGTCTCTCTTTCCACTCTGTGTCTTCTTGCCTCCCTCTCCAGACCTCTGTGTCCACCAACTTCATTGTCTCCTCTTCTGCCTTCCGTTTTCTGTCTGAAAGGCTCGCTGTATTTACCAGCTTAGTTTCCTAATCCCAGAACAAACTACTACTGCTAATGACTTTCTCACCGGTTACACTCAGGGTGGCTTCAAAGACAGATGAGGAGACAGATGGCAAGATTGATTGAAAGAAAAATGCTTTAGAGGGAGAGAAAGAAAGCTTTTCCCTCTCCTTGTTACAGTCGCACCATGAATGGAGGTAAAGTGAGTTTCTGCAGCAACACACAGCGGTGGTAGATAAAAAAAAAAGAAAGCAACAGGTAGTTGGTGCCCAGTCATGCACATCCCACATAGTCTGCGGTGTCTGTGTGTGACCCCGTGACCTCAGGTGCCCTGCAGGTGTGCGTCTCTGCATAACAGAGGGCAGGAACACCACAGACTGGGAAATCCTCATCAACTGCATTCCTTACTGGTTTAGCTGGGGGAGGGAGAGAAGTGCACAAAGACGGGGTCTGTAATGGGCAGACAGAGAGAAAGTCAAAGAGACAGAAAGTCAGGCATTGGGGGTGTACTGCAAAAATGTTTTTGAAGAGTTAGCCCTAAAAAAATCATCAGTGGTTATTGTTGTTGTTTCTCTGACACAGATTTATGTCCATCAAAGCTAAACTTAGCACAGCTGGTGCAGCTGCTTCAGTCTCTCTGCAGCTCAGATCCAAAGCCTTTTTCCGTTCAGGACGATATTTCATAAGTTCCGAAGTCACGCCTTTGTTCCTCCATTGTTTCAAATGCTCTGAAGCCGGTGTTTATTTTGTCAGCTATAACTATGACTACAAATGTTCCATGAGGGAGACGAGACCAAGACTAGCTAAAAATACATAACAAAAGTAAGTTTCGTTTTCGTCACAAAGACTCACACTAGACTAAAATGTAAGTGCTGGACTGTTAGAATTTAAACTCCTTGGTATTTTTCCACTGTGCATATAAGGTATGTCAGTATTTTCATTAGTGTATTTTAAGCCAACTGGAGTATTGATTTGGAATTAATAAGTGAGTTTTACATTTAAATAACTGTATAATTTGGCTGATGAAATTATTTCAAAGAAAATAAATGCCTAACTAAAAGTAAAGACTCAATTCCATGGACTAATACTGGACTAAATAGTTTTTGGGTTTCTGTTGACTAAAACTACTAAGGTTAAAATGACTGAAATATGTTTTAAAAAACAGTTGTTCTTAAGACTAAGATTGAATTTTAAAAAGACTGCCAAAAAGAACACTGCTTGCAGCACTGAGCAAAAACAGAAAATACTTTTCTTGTCTCTTATACTAGGGCTGAAGAATAGTGGAAAAACAGATGCAGTTTTTCTGTGTGATGCACATTGCAATTTCTGTTAAAAAAGGAAATTAAAATAGAAAATGTGCATTTTATATATATTCAGCAAATTCAGATCACCAACTATATATTTTTCTTATGCAGGTCTTTAAGTCATAGTCAGAATATCACACTGTGCAGTCCTCTAACAGTGGACCGTACAGCGAGCACCAGTATTAGTTGCTGTTTATTGTGGGCGTCCAGTTACCGAGGATCAGCCGTGTGTAACTGAGCGTCTGCTGGAGCGTCATGCCGCTACAGCTGATGGCCTCAGCGGTCACATGTAGCCTAAAGGTATACACAGGAGCCACACTGGCTCTGATACAGTGTTCAGCTTTCTGGCGTCTGAGGTGATTACCATGAGACCTAAATACAAATGAATCACAGAGAGAAAACAAGTGCTTAAGCTTACATCCCACATAGAGGGGTAGTTGGGTATCCTTGGGTTTTTACCTGATACCGGTATTAAATCGGTGCTTTTAAAATAGTACCGGTGCTGACACAGTGCCTGAATTGATTCTTTTAGTAGGAAAGAAAAGATAATGGTCAATGGAACTAAAATAACTCAAATTGAGCAATAGGCTTGTATTATATCCTAACATTAAAAATCGACTATTATTAAATTAATTCAATTAGTTAAAACAATCATACCCAACTCTTATTATATTTTTAACAACTGTTCCTAAATCTTTTAAATGAGCTTGTCCTACTAGAAGGTGCAAATGTCATTTAACAGTTTCAACAACTTATTTATTAATACTACTTTCTTCTATTTTATTTTAGTAATCTAGTAAATTAAATCATAACATTAAGTATCATAATAGTACATAATAATCCACTGATTCTATATATATATATATATATATATATATATATATATATATATGTATATATATATATATATATGTACAATGCTTAACAAATTTATTAGACCACCTGTCATATTTGTCTCAGAGACCATCCAGCATCATGAAGTGCTTTAATGCGGACTCTTTCATTTTCAGTGAGCTCTCCACGTTTTACCATTTTGAACAGGAATGAGGAATTTCAAACTGAAAATTTGAGCCAGCTCACTGGGCTTCTCTGAGAAGTCAGAAATTAATCAAGCATAACATTCAACCACTTAAACTAATTTTTCTGCTCAGGAATGCAAGTAAATAACTATCATTTGACATATTAATCAAGAAATATTAATGTGCTTTACTATTTTGCCAGTTTTTTTTGTAAATTAGTAAATTTGAAAATTCATGGATAACAATAATGATTAAAATTTATCATTAAAAATATCATTTGGGTTAAAGAGCTTCTACATATTGGTGTATTCACCATTGCGGAAACATCAAAAAATGATTTGGTAATTACCATTGCTGTTAATTTAGGGCAACTGTGGCATAAACCTTACTTTGGTTAGGGAAAGGGTGGTTTAATAAATTCATTAAGCACCGTATATATACATTTGTGTCAACACATTTTCTCTTAATACTTTAGTACTATTAAGGGAATACTCTAGGACTACTACAGCTATTACTTTGATATTTTTTCAAATCTACATACAGAGGGCTACAAGGAAAATTCTTGCAAATCACTGACATACCCTTGTCTTGTTGCAGTGTTCAGATGTTTTCAGACAGTTGCAGAACTTTAACCTAAATTTTGACAAACAAGGAGAAATGAGAAGTGAAGAAGTCAGACAAAACAAACAGGAACTTGAGTAGCAGCCAACAGGAGGCAGAAAAAGCAGAGACTGTGGGAATCAAATGACTCTTTCATGAGTCCTTGGCCTGTTCATCTGTCTGTCTGTCTGTCTGTCTGTTCATTAATAGTAGACGACTGAACTGTAAACAACTGGCCTGTTTGTCTGACTCTTTCACTCTCTGTTCATATGTGTCTGTTGTGGTGTATGCCCTGGTACTTCTTCTGGGATTTTATATGTACTAAAGATTAGGATGCCTGTTAAGAAGTAGGAAACTTTAAAAATTAATAGAAAAAACAAAACAAAAACAAAAACAATCACCAGTGATGCATGAAGACAAGACAAAAAAGATAATGAGTGAAAAAAATACTCACTTTTAAATTAACAAAGAGCTAAAGAGCTGCTCTAGTTTTGGTTTCAAATGAAATGAGTGGAGTTTAAGTTCTTTAGAGCCTGTGTCCATTAATGTTTTTTTGCATTGGCAGCTCAGTATTTACAGCAATCAGCATCTTGTGAAACATGCCCTCAGTGTTGCCTGGTTTGATTATGATTATTTCTTGCTCTTGATGCTCTCAGGGTGTTACAAGATTAGGCCCAATTGTTCATACTGTACCCAAACACAAGTGCCTCCCCCCTCCCCTCTCTCCCTCTGTTCTGTTTCACATTAGAGTTATCGATCCATGCCAAAGCACCCTCGTGTATGTTCAGTCTGATACAGTAGATGGCAGTATGCACGTAGTTGGTTTGCAAATCTGCCAAGAAGAAAGCAACCAGGATGACCACTCATGCCTTCAGTTGTGGGCCGTTTATTTTGGAGTCCATCGTGCCACTGCGGCTGTTTTTATCAGTCTTGAGATGCAAACAAAGACCCCCCAAAGACAAGTGTGGCACGTCTGTGTTTACACTGACTGAATGAACTGGACTTTGGCGTCCGGTGTACTGGGATCCAGGCCTGAGTCTTGAATGTGAAACCATCCTCAGTTGAAAATAGTTAAACTTTTGGAACACTGCCTCTCTGACGAATCACATTCAAGAAGAGGCAGGACTAATAATCTTTATTAAAAGGAGAGGCAAGAGAAATTAATCATTTGACGCTGATGTTAAGTATACTACTATGTGAAGCAGTAGTGCTAAAACTAGGAGCAAATCAGTGCCATGAGCTTTTTAAAACAGAGGTCAAAGGTACTGAATGACACAAAAGAGCTGTAAATGTACACAGATACATATATAGTTCTATAATCCAGGGAAGTACTCAGTCTTCTCTCTTCCTGTCCATGTCTTACTGCAGATTTAAGCTCATCAGTGAAGTGAAGTAAGTCTGGTTTAATTTGCTTGGCTGGGATAGATGTCCAACTGTGACCTCCTCTCACACACAGCCTTACACATACACACTCACACACACACACACATGCCCACAAACAACAAAAGACTTCAAAAGAATCTCAGCAATGCCAATCATGCTCCCCTCTCAGACCTCGTCCGCTGTCTCTCTGTGCGTCTCTCTCTTTGTCTCCTCTGCTTCTTTCCCGTCCAGCTGTCAAGTGAATTTCATGCCTGAGATTGAAACGTTCCACACGCACTCTTGAATTATGCGATTGTTATTCATGTATGTGGTGAAAGTGACTGTTTATCTCAGCGTCATAGAAAATGAAAACGGATACATAAATTTAAATCGAATCCACAAGAAAGAGGAGAGATTAGTTTTGTGGGTGCATTGTTTTTCTAATGTCGGCCGTATGTCATGAATTGATTTGTGGGTAAAAAGCAATCAAGTACACTTGGCAGTATAATAAAACACAATTTATTACTAATAAGCAGCGTTTTATAGAAGACGTGTTAGTGTCCAGAATTGGTGTTGTGCAGTCGTACGATGATTGTGATCCAGATCTCTGTCCTGATTCATTACATCTGAGTGTTCCCAGTGTCTGCTGAGTAAAGCAGAAAATGACGATCAGAAATGGCGTTAGTCTTTTTATTTCAGTATTAGAGAAACCTCTTCATTTCAACCTTACAGTTTGTTTTGTTTATAAAAATAGCCAGCCTGCATTCAATAAAATATAAAGCTTAAGCAGAAATTTCTCTAACTTACTCCTGTTTCTGCTGTCAGTTCTGTCTGTGTGCAGTCTGTGTAGACTCTTTTGGATGAAATTATGAGTCTGAGTGTAAAATGATCAAAGGGTTTGGGGAAAAATATTCAATATATGTTTTGTCTTTGACCTTCCTCTGTTTTAATTTGTTGATACACATCTGGAAATGTGACTTTTTCCTTACGGGTCCTTTAGTTAATGAAGGCGCTTTGTGATAGCTGTAAAAGCGACCCCAAGGACATGTTTGGCTTTCAAAAGTGAAAAACAGACCGTTAATTTTGCAGACAGATGCTATCTCCAACCAGATCCAGACCAATTCAAATTTATTTAAAGCACATTTAAAACAAAAGAAATTGCTGTACAAAAAAATAAAAATAAAACCTTAAAAAGGAGAATGTAAAAGCCACAGAACATAAAGTTTTGATATTAGAACCAGTGAAAAGGAAAGGGTAAAAGCCAACTCTCATGTGCTTTAAGGATTTTCATTACATATGTAATTGTACTGAAACAAAGCTTCATTTAATATATAGAAAAGTTTAGGTCAGTGATTCTCAGCTGGTTGGTTTAGGGTTCTATGGGTTGAGGAACTACTTTCAGTGGGAGCCTTCAAGATAAAAGTATGTTGAAAGGAAGCCCTTAGTAAATATACCCATAAATATATTTTTTACATTGTTATAATGTGTACATTTTGGATCTTTTATCAAGTTCTTGACCAGTTCATCATGTTAAATTGCTAAAACAAAGCAAAAGTTACATGAGATCATGATAAAACAAAGTAAAACAGAATGGAGTGCCTTGGATGTTTTCCTCTTTTATTTATTTTATAAATCAATAATGGTCAATATAATTTGGCATGTTTGCCCCAAAACATATACATATTAAAAACTTTAAATGTCAAAGTGAAAACAGATTTTCACAAAGTAAAGTCAATTAAATAAAGATATCTAGTGTAAAATAAGTGACTGCATAAATATTCACCCCTATCATGTCAGTATTTAGTAGATTCACCTTTGGCTGCAATCACAGCACTGAGTCTGTGAGGATAGGTCTCAGTCAGACTTGTACATCTGGACTGTGTAATTTGCTCCATTCTTCTTTGCAAAACTGCTCAAACTCTGTAAAGTTTCATGGGGATCAGGTGTGAACAGCCCTTTTCAAGTCCACCCACAAATTCTCCATTGGATTGAGGTCTGAGCTTTGACTTGGCCACTCCAGAACAGTCATCTTGTTGTCCATTTTCACTGTATGCTTTGGATCATTGTTTAGCTGGAATATAAATCTTCTCCCAAGCCGTAGTTCTCTTGCAGACTGATTAAGATTGTCCTGCAAGCTTTTGTTTTACCCTCCAGTTTTCCAAGCCTTCCATGGCCGGCTGCTGAGAAGCATCCCCACAGCATGATGCTGCCACCAACCACTATGCTTCACAGTGGGGATGGTGTAGTTGTGGTGATGTGCAGTTTGCCAACCATCACATCTTCTTTGATGGCCACAAAGCACCATTTTCATCTCATCAGACCAAAGAACTTTCCTCCACTTGACCATGGAGTCTCCCACATGTCTTTTGGTGAACTCTTGTCCAGATTCATTAGTTGTAAATTTGTTCTGTCTAAGGGTAAACTAAGGGAATACTTCTTAAGGGTAAAGAAAAGTCACTTCAGATGGATCAAAGATTATAGCCAGATTTTAACCGAAATGATGACTTTTGACTCATCCACTGAGCTGTCTGTGTTTTTTAAAGTGAAATGAGATTTTAAGATGCATCACTGTGGCTGCAGGGAGATGCTGCAGAGGCTTAACCAAAATGTGCTGAAAGGGACAAGAAAGCAAAATAAGTAATTCACTAACTGTAACCCTAATGGATTGATGCATTAATGCTGACAGCGCTGGTATAAACTTGGCTCTACTTAGGGTTTATGTGCTTTTTAAGCATGTTTGTTTTCTCCTGTCTCTTTGTTCAGTCTTGTGTTTTGATTTTTCTAAGCTCCAAACTGCATCAAATTTCTTTGAATAAATGTAAGTGTTTGAAAACTTGTCAGAAATTGAAAGTATTTCTCATAAAGGAGGAGGTTGTGTGTTGTGAAGATAGGCCAGTTGAGAGCCCCTGGTTTATTCAGACCTGATGCAGACCTCAAAATGGAATATTCTGTATAAGTTTAGCTGAATAATTGGATCAGTTTTGTTGAATACAATGTGAACCCTCTGAAAATAAATTCTGACTCACGCTCCTCACCCTGCGATGACTCCGAGCCCTCGTCTGCACACAAAAGACGCCCACATTGTGTTTTTCACTCTTGCATAGTGACAGGGGAAGAAAAGAAGTTAACTTTCACTTCACTCTGCTGCTCTGCGGGCTCTTTTGTATGTCTCATGTATCCCACAATTCACCTGGATGCGTTCTTCCCTTCAAGCCAGGTGTCAGTGCATCCTAACAGTACTGCTCATGTGTCTCTGTGTGGTGTAGGTGTTAGAGCATCACCAGAGCTTCACACATTCCAGCCTGCATGAGCAAGAGCAGAGCTGTGTTTGCTTTGCCTTTCTGTGTGTGTGGAAGAATCCGAGGGTGTTGTTGTGCATGCTTGTGTGTTTAACTTTCCCGTACTTTGTGACCCCAAAAGGCACTTTGATATAAATCAGTAAGGAGAAAAAAAACAGGCCGGCGGATACACGAGGTTGTGGGAAGCGGTGAATTAGTTTACATACACTACAGGACATAGCTGTGTTTCTGTGAGTACGCTGATATTTATGGGATTTCTGGAAGCTGTTCTAGTCTCGACTTACTGTACAGAAGCGCAGAGGTGAAGATGTAGGTTTGGAGAAAATAATAATGTATGTGGAAGAGGTCAGTGAATATCTTTACCCCTTTATGTCTTTTAAAGCTACAAGTAAACTACAAACTTGCAGATTATTCTGTTACTGAACTTTATTATTTTTGATGAGTTTAAAGCACAAACAAAAGTATGTTTTTTTTTTTTTTTTAGTTCACAAGTCAAAGCTATAACTTTCTACATTTGTTTTTAGCTGATGCTTTCATTTGTATTCAGATAAATGATGCATGGTAGAAAGCAGACCAACATCTGATAGCAGGTGTGTCAAATTTAGTCACATCACGGACCAGAGTAGGAATTTAGGGCTAACCAAAGAGGCTGACAGGGTCAAGATTTAACCATATACTGTTAACCTAATTTTAATTTTCACCAGGAATAAATTATGTGTGGGGATGGGGCCTAAGTTTAGAGGCACAAATCTAAGATTGTAAGTCAAACTTATTCATTCAAAGGGTCAAAACACAAACTTCAATGTCAAAATAATGTTTTTTAAGGTAAATATTTGAGCTAGGAAGTTGAAATCATGAGTATAGAGGTCAAAATATGAGCTAAAATTCAAAATCACAGGTTTGAAAGGTCAAAATTTGAGATAAGATTAATTCATGATTCTCAAAGGTCGAAATGTGTGAGAAAATTTTAAATAATGAATTTTAAAGGTCAAAATATGAGCTACAATTCAAAATCACAAGTTTTAAATGTCAATTTGTGATATTAAAGTTGAAATATTTAATCTTTAAGTTTGAAATGTGTGAGAAAATTTTAAATAATCAATTTTAAAGGTCAAAATATGAGATAAGATTTTAATTCAGGAGTTTTAAAGGTCAAAATATGAGCCAAAATTCAACATCACAAATTTTAAAGGTCAAAATATGTGATAAAGTTTGAAAATAAAAGTGTAAAAAGTCAAGAGTTTAATTGTGAGACTGAAAGGTCAAAATATGAGATAAAATATAAAAACATTAATTTTTAAAGGTAAAAATAAGAGTTAAAATTTAAAATTGTGAATTATAAAGGTCAAAATATGAGCTAAAAAACTCAAAATCATACATTAATAGGTCAAAATTTGAAATAAATAGTCAAAATCTCAAGTTAATGTCATATTTGTAAGATGCAAAATTGAAAATATGAAATGAAAGCACAAATTTATTTCTTTTCTTAACTTCATAAGTTTTCATCCAATTATTTTTACTCTCCCTTAACTTTTTATTTCTTAACAAGGATATTTCAAATCATCATGGTAGTTTACATTTTCATACTGGAGAACATCTGTAGACCTCATACCAGAAGGTTAGTTATAATAAAATATGATATGATTTTGATTATGATTTTTCAGGTTTAACTGTACCATGGACTGGATTTGGCCTCCGGGCCTCGAGTTTGGCACGCCTGTTTAAAGAAAAGCTGCAAGAGAAAACAAGCATCAGTATGTTTTATTTACCAAAAATAACACCTTTAACTTTAGTGTTGTACCAATAATGGCACATTTTGTAGAAATCAGTGTTAAATTCCAGTAGTGCAAACTAAAATAGAGAGTCTACCAGATTTTTACCCTCTAAGTCTCGTACACTCTTCATTTTAACGACCTGGTGTCTGCACCTGTGGCCATGGAAGAAAACACTTAGACTATTTTTGGCACACCTCATGAAAGAAACTGATTTATACAGGATCAAAAACCTCCTGTGGTGTTTGATCCATATCCATATTTTGACCAAAGCCCAGCATAAGCCACAGGGACCTGTGTTAAAGAGTAGAAATGGTTATGATGTGTCATCTCTCATTCCTCTACCAAAGCTCTCATATTGATTACCAGCATACAGTACTCGGTATGCTTGGTAATTGATCAGTCCAGGTGTACCCCACCTCTCACCATATGACAGCTGGGATTGGCTCCAGCCCCTTGCAAACCCACATGGGATAAGCGGTGTGGATAATAGGTGGATGGAGAACTGAGCTTGTCCATTGTTTGTGTTTGTCCAGGAAAAACAACTGGTGTTTGTGCACCATAATGATAAGCTTGCCCAGTCCAGATAGCTGTGGTATCTCCATGTGGAGAGAGTAAAGTAACATCTGGTTGTAAATTCCCATATGGAAAACAACATTTAAGTGTTGTTCAGCCAGTTTGAGGATCTTTAAGGTTGCTTTTGCCGTCCTCTTTGGAAAAGGTGTCGATCTTCATTCTTTGCTGGTTTTCCCTGTATATTTGTAAGTCGTCACACCTCTTTGATTTAAAAGTCTAATGTCTAAATTTAATTAAATGTTTACATCTGACACCTGCAAGGGTGACCTGACTTAACAGATATCATTGATCTTAAAGCTGATGTTGTAGCCAATGTTCCTATTTGCTTATGCTAATCATATAGTCCCACGGTGGACCAAACTATGGCCAACTGTGGCCCATGGTCAAAGTTGCTTGGCCCTCTGCAAAGTCTAAAAAGAAACATTGAGCCAGATTCAAACTTGAAGTTTATGCTTCCCTATATTGTAATTCTTGGTTTAGACACTCAGCAGTGCTGCTTTTTAAATTCTGTAAACAAACATTTTGACAGGAAGAGGTCATTCATGTGCCTTTTTTCAAAATTAAAGATGACAAGTCCAGTGGTAAACACACTGACTGCCAAAGTATTGATATCTTGGTTGATAGATATCAGGTAAAAAAGGGACAGTGCAGCAAATATCAGAACAGATCACAATATTTACTCAGCACAAACACACCCTATAACATTTTCTGGCTCTCTGCTGCAAAGAGTGTTATTCTTATCCTGGCCAGAGGCATACACAGAGGTGGCAAAGGCCAATGAGGGTCAGCTAAAATCTGATTGGCCACCACAAAAAAACTTAACAAGGATTCATAACAAGCTCTAAAACCCTCAAGCATTTAAACCAAATGATCTCTATTATTATTTCAGCAGATATCCTTTGCTGGTATTATTTCCCCCCTGAAATTTTGACCTTTAATCTTAATCTGTTTTGCACAGCATAAGCCATAGTCCCAATCCATTCACTTTGCATGGCAATTAATGCACAGACCATTGCCCTGTAGTCATAATGTCCTTTATTAATTCCAGTGATTATGCTCAAATACATCAATGCCATGAGCTGAATTATTCCTCCATCTTTCTTTTGGCTTTTGTCCCCATAATCCATTTATTTTTCTTACACATTTATCACACGTTTTCTTTGACTTTGTCTCTTCTCTCCCCGTCTCCCCACATTTTCTCACTTATTTCATGCTGTCACTCCATATCTCATCCTCTAACCATATTTGTCTTTATGTTGTAACTGAGGTCCAGGCTGTATAAAATAGTGTGTGCATATAGATAGCTCATTATGTGCTAACTAGCTCTCTCACACAAAGGTGATGTATGAGAATCAGATAAATGCATTACTAAATCAATGGCACTGGGACTTAATTTAACCTGGACTGCCAGGAAGTTAGTTATTGAAGGGGTTTATGCCTTCCTAAGGGGTTTATTCACAGTAGACGTTGGGGAAAAGTCAAGGGAGCTGAACGGGTGACCTTCCTGTCATGAGCTCAGTTTTTAACCTTGAAACAGTGCAAAACTAGTTTGACATAAATATTCAGTTCACGTAGAGGCGTTATGGTTTGCATTATGTGATCTTATGCATTCAGAGATGAAGGCAGGCGGACTACGGCAGCCACAAGGAAAGCTGTGATAGATGTCAATTATTCTTACCTAGCTCTCCATTGCTGCCTCTCTCTCATGCGCACACACACACCTTCACCTAGCCATACTGACAGCCCTGTTCCCATTAGATCAGTAATGATTTATGCTCTCAAATCCAGGACTGTCAAGGTCTTAACATTGGACGGTGGACGCTGTTTGACAGCCAGTATGGAAACACAGATTTCCATTATTTCTGCTGAAATGTTGTGCTAATATTTGCAGAGGGAATTACCTAGAAAAAGATTTGAAAACTTTCTCTTCAAGGCAGGGTAAGGGATGTAAGATTTCTTGAGATTTTAAGAGCTGCAAGTATCTGCAAAATATGCATTTTGGTGAAGAAAGTTAGGAGAAAAAAAAATCATTTAATGGATTCTTTGTTTAAAATAAAAGGAAAGAAAGTGAGAATGTTTATGCAACCAAAAACACCATAAACAGGACTTTTTAGAAAAAATAAAACATGTTTTGTGAAAAAATTTCACCTATGTGCATGAATTTCTTAGGTACAACAAACTCTGTTTTAATCGTGGTTGCATCCTGATAACATTGCTGTGTTTTCATCAATGTGCCTCAAACAAAAGGTCACTCAAGAACTGCATAATATGTCAGAATATGGACCAGCCAGTTTGAAGAATGTTATTATTGCTCTTGAGGAGATTTTGGACTGTTACTTATTTTAGTTCATTAAAATATTTTTATAGCTTTATACCATATGTACTGTGGAACTTTGATTAGTAACCCAGGCTTTTATTTGCTTACCTTGCAAATGTATAGATGTAAAGATTGGCCAGATTCCATGTCTGTCATCAGGCAAATCTACCTTAAAGAGCTCCAGTTTCTGTCATTTTTGGACTGTGTTCTGTTTGCACCAATCAGCATCATTTGAAGAGAACGAGATGGTAGCTACGGCGTTGTTTGGTTGTACTGTGAGCTAATAGCATTGGCTGTTGGCTCAGATGTAGCTTTAGCATAGTGGCAATTTTTTTTCAGAACTGGACCATATTTTTATGTATATAATGAAGAGCAATGAACAGCATTGCAAGCTTTTCATGATGGAAAAGCTGTTGTAGCTCTTTTGCTAATCCTCTTTGGCATGATTTTGTGATTGTAACATTGAGAGGGTTGTGTTGTACTGTGAGCCAGTCGCTATTAGCTCAGATGTAGCTCTAGTATAGCAACAGTTTCATCAGAACTGGACCACATTTCTTTATCGAAAGGAGCAAAGAGCCACACATGATAGTGAAATATATCTATGCAATGGATATATGAAACAGTCTATCTGTAAGGTTATATATTTACCCGACCCTGCCTTTATTTTTAGGACAGGCTTAAATATGAGACAACCTTTAATTATGAACATGAAAGCAAAGATGGGGAAGACTATGGTGTTGTGTGTACAACTGTGTACAAAACTAGGATATCCATAAAGAAATGAAATTTCATGCCAAAAAATGTAGATATCAGGCATTCCAAGCATGAAAAATGAAAAAATGAAATGGAAGGACACAAATAAAAAGTCTCTTATATAATGGCACAATAATATAAAAGCCAACATGTTTCAACCATGTTGGTCTTCAGGGCTTACGAAGGTACTTACATATAACCACAGTGAGTAGCAAGTCATCTACCTTTGTACATAAATAAAATTACATATCATGATTTGATTCTGATTTGTAAGCCAGCCTATCTAAACCAACCTGCTCCACTGTGGGAATGAGGGAGACCCTGTCAGTGTAACTGCTAAGTACTGTGACGGCTCATATGTAAACACGTTAGAATATCTGTGGTCCTTTAGTATATATATATATATACACACACACATACATACATACATACATACATACACACATATCAGTAGTTGACTGAGTTTCAGTTAAAGTACGTTTCTAGCGATCATGAAAACAAGATAATGAAGAATAAAGATTACTGTGCTGCATGCTATATTGCTTTTTTTCCCATTAGTTTTGTCTGTAGAAGCAGATGGAGTCATGTCACATACTCTGGTTAGTTTGAGAAGCAGCCGAGCAAAATAAGACAGAAGGCAGCTGTGGGTTAAAAAAAGGTTAAGTATCCTCAATCTTTAGAAACACTCTGGTTTTGAGTAGTTGGACCTGGAATGGTGCTAAATAACTTGTATAAAATGTTGCACAATTGTGCACTGCTCACCAAGGCAACACAATGAATTTAAGCATTGAAAAATTCAGGCACAAAGTGGTTTCTATAACAATCAAGATCTCATTATCAATCAGAATAATCATGACTGGGATCTTTGCCAAAACTGAGCAGCCCTTTGTTGCAGCAAAGAACTCCATGTGAAAGCCAAGTGGTCTTTCATGCATTTTGCACTGAGGAGAGGCTTCCATCTAGTCACTCTGCCCAGACTGGTTGAGGGCTGCAGTGATGGCTGTCCTTCTGGAACTTTGTCCCATCTCCACACAGGATCTCTGGAGATCATTTAGAGTGACCATCAGGTTCTTGGTCACCTCTCTTACTAAGGTCTTTCTTCAATGATTGCTCTTTTAGAAGACTTTTAGAAGAGTCTTGATTGTACCAAACCTCTTCAGTTTGAGATTTTTGGAGACCACTGTGCTCTTGGGAATCTTCAGTGCAGCAGAACTCTCTTTTGTAGCATTCCCCAGATCTGTGCCTTGCAACAATGTTGTCTCTAAACTCTGCACGCACTTTCACTTCATGGCTTTGTTTTTGCTCTGATATGAATTGCCAGCTGTGAGGCCTTCTATAGGGAAGGATGTGCCTTTCAAATTACATCAAATCAGTTTTTTTTTTTTAACTACAGGTGAACTCCAGTCAAGGTGTAGAAACATCTCAGCAAAGATCAAGAGAAATGGGAGGAACCTGAGCTGATTACTTATGCCAATGTAATATTTCAGATTTTTGTTCTTAGTAAATTTGCAAAAAAATGTAAGATTCTAGAGGCAGAGAGTTACCAATTAGTGCTCTGTAAATAAACTGAATGCTATGCTGCTTTCTACGCTGACCTAATGAGGCAGGACCTTAGGAGGAGCAGAGTGGTCCCGAGATCTCCTGCTATTAAAACAGAAACAGCTTTAAGTCTACTGCACTTCCTGTTGTAGACACGCTCACACACACACCTTAACCAGCAGATGACTGCTGCTGGAGGTTGTACTTTATAGTCTTTAATTGATTGGCATCCAGAGCTCTGTGATTAAACTACAAATAAATCAGCTTCTGAGTTAATGAGAATGGCTGAGTGTGACAGTTGACACACACAACATGCCCCACACACACACACACATTTATAGTGGCTGTGGTCTCTCCCTCACTGCTGACCTTTAAACTACTCTGACACCAGCATAGCTCCATATCACTGCTCTGACCCGTCGTTACCGCAGCGCCCCAGGCGGTCCAACCAATCACAGCTCAGGGTGAGATTCCGTTGCTGGGCGGATGTTTGAACCTTTTAATAATAGCTTGCCACCACTAATTTATGATTGGTTGATTGAACCAGTGGAGCTGTGAGGCGGCTGACGCACCAGGTCAGCAGAGCTATCTGTCTTCTTAAACTGCTTTTATCTCTACCTGGAAGACATGTTCAGTCACTGCTGCTGCCAGGAAGGACAGCTGGGCTCTTTTTTATTTTCAAGGCATTTTTTGACTTTGTAAGGTAGTTGTCCTACTGATAATTGCCTTTATTAATCTTCTTGTTTCATATGGACCATCAGATGGCTATTTAAGAGAATCTGTTGCCAAAAAAGATTTCAAATTTGCAGTTTCTGTGCTTAACTGCCTTCACATATCTCTTGGATGGCTTTAACTACCTATATGTCTAGCTTTGGATGTCATTAACACTTTTATTGATTGGCTTTACTTTCCAAAAGTTTGTTTAAAGGTAGCAGGATATCACCTTTACCTTTGGTGCATCACATTAATAACAGGTGCATCTAAAAAAAAAACTGAATATCATGAAAAAGTTCCATATGTTATAGATTCATCTCATACATAGTGAAATATTTCATTATTTTTCTTTCATCTTGATGTTTACGACTAACTACCCCAAAATATTAGAATATCACAAAACACCAGGCCAAAAAAGGATTTAAGATACAGAAATGTTAACCTTCAGGGAAATTATGTCCATTTATGCATGCAGTGATTGGTTGAGGCTCCTTTTGCACAAATGACTGCATCTATGCAACATGGTGAGGGGGCAATCAGTCTGTGGCACTGCTAGGTTGCTCTGATAGCAGCCTTCAGCTCATCTGCATTGTTGAGTCTGGTGTCTCTCATCATCCTCTTGACATTTCCCCACAGATTCTCTCTGTGAAGTTCAGATCAGGCCAGTTGGCTGACCAATCAAACCCAATAACACCATGGTCAGCAAACCATCGTGGGCAGATGCCAAGTTCTGCTGGTAAAGGAAGTCAGTATCTCCATAAAGCTTCCCAGCAGATGTAAGCATGAAGGTCTCTGAAATCTCCTAGTAGGCGGCTGACAGCGTTGACCCTGGATGTGGTAAAGCACAGTGGACCAACAGCAGCAGATTACAAGGCACCCCAAACATCAATGCCTGTGGAAACCGAGAACACTGGACTCCAGGCACCATGGGTTCTGTGCCTCCCTGTTCTTCCTCCAGACTCTGGGACCTTGATTTACTAATACATTCATCCATCCATTTTTTACACCCCCTATCCCGTTTTGGGTTGCGGGGGGCTGGAGCCTATCCCAAGAGGCAGGGTACAGTCAATTGCAGGGCTAACATACAGAGACAAACAACCAGGCACTTTCACACTTACAGCCAATTTAACCTAACAAGCATGTTTTTGGTGTTGAGAGGAAGCTGGAGTACCCACGGGTAACCCACTCATGCACAGGAAGAATATGCAACCCCCGCACAGAAAGGCCCTGACTACAAATAAAATTCAAAATTTACTTTAATCTGAAACCCCAGGAACACCACACGTTTAGCCCTTTTCCTGGACAGGTCTGTATGGTGGCTCTTGATGCATTGACTCCAGTCTCATTTGGCTTTCTGTAAAGTTCCCCTAAGTTTTTGAACTTACTTCTTTTGTCAATCCACTTTTAACTTACAGTCAACTTTCCATGAATGTGTTTTGATACAGCTTTTGAGAACAGCCTGCCCTTTCAGTGGAGACCTTCAGTGGCTTACTCTCCTTGTGGAGGATGACAGTGATTGTCCTCTGGACATTTGTCAAGTCAGCAGTCTTCCCCATGATTGCAGTTGTGTGTACTAAACCAGAGTGAGAGAATAAAAGCTCGGGAATCCTTTGCAAATTGGGCTTTTCCACAATATTCTTATAGTTTGATATAATGGATTTTAATTTTTTAACGAACTGTAAGTCGTAAACATCATTAAAGTAAAAAAAGTCTTTAAATCTTTCAGTTTGTATGAGATGAATCTAAAATTTACGGAAGTTCAACTACTGGAAGTAATTTACAGTGAAAAAATCGACTTTTCAATGATCTTCAATTTTTTATATGCACCTGTACGTTTGACTAATCATGGATTTATGTCAGTAAAGCCATATAAAGGTAGATAAGGAGGTAACGTACACACATATTTGCCTTTTCCTGCAGTGTTTCCAGCTCCTTCCATGTGGAAGTCATCCTTGAACAGTTTCTCAGGGTGGAAATGAAACTTACTGGTCCAGATCCCCCGCTGTGTTCTATGTTCTGCTTCCTTTGCTCTCCTTGATCCTTATGACAGCTTCGGAAATCTCCTGTCAGGTTCACTCCGACTTCTGTTGAGGAAAACCTGCAATTTCACTCGAACTACATCGAGATACGGGCGCAAACCAGCAATCTAACAATTGTCAAGTCAGATAAAGTTGATATTTTACTTGTTAAGGGAGTTGTTCTGATGCTGTGAGACATAAAACGTTTATAGTTTTCTTTAACAGAGCTCTCAAAGCCTTTCAGCCTTAGAAAACATGAAGAGGAGTGACTGGAAAGAAGGAAACAAAGACTTGGGGAAAGGAAGGAAGAGGAGAGAAGTGATTCAGAATGAATGATGAACAATTTCCGCCTTCCTTTCCCACTGTTCTGCGAGAGCCGTGACTGTTGTATTAAAAGCAGCCACTTGTAACATCATTGTGTTCAACAAGTGGATTTAATACAAGACTGAAAGCTTTAACCCGGCTATGGCAGCACAAAGCCTTCTTAGATTACTGAATTACACACTCACATTGCACACAAATGCAGGACAAAAGCAATTGAGATGAAGGTATTTAAAGGAAGAGGAAATGTCAGTCAACAGGAGGATTTAGAGACTCTCTCACCAAGATAAAATTCTCTCCTCTTTCTTGTCTCCCTTAATCACATTTCTCTATCACTGCGCTGCAGTTTTCTGTCTCTTCTGTGCTCTCCTTCTATTACTTTTTCCTTTTTCCTCCTCCTTATCTGCTCTCCTAAGCTTCCTTTCCTAAATATTTTCCTTCCTTCCTCCCCTCCTCCCTCCTCTGTCACTTCTTTCCTGCCTTTCTCTTTGTTAAGATTTCACTTTTCCTCCTCTCCCCTCTTGACGAGAGGCTGTTGGTGTTGGCCGCGGCTCATTTCTGTTACACGGCTTGTCAGCGGATGACAAATGACTTCGGTGTTGCATGGCGCAGCACGGAGCATTACGCTACTTCTCACTTTTCATTGGCAAGTATCACCACGCTGCTATGTTTGAAAGGAAAGGTTCAAGCAAACAGTGATGCTGGCAAAATGTTTAATGACAAATGTCATCATCTCGCCCATTAAATCATCAATCAGGACGCAAACCAGACGTGACTCTAGAAAGGATGACTTTAACGTACTTTCTGCATGCTTTTGACCTTTGAATGTAGCACCCATGTGAGTCAATTAATGTATATTTTAGTATGTCAAAAATGAGTCAGAGATAGATCATCTCCTCAAGTTTCCTCATGAAACCTGGAATTAGTTTATTTAATATTGTCTGTTTTTGGCAGCATGTTTAGTCCGAAACTGTCTTTGCTGTAATTCATTTCCAAGAAATGATGTCAGTGTGGTGTTACTTTAAGTGAGACATACCTGCTGTCGAAGCTTAAATGGCTCATTTAGCAATTTAATCATGTACATCCGAAAGGTGAGGCATACTGCAAGAGAAAAACACCCAACAACTAAGGCCAAATGATCTCCTTAAAATGTATCAAACTGGAGAAATAGAAGATCCTATATTTCCCACAATGCAAGTCAATTGAGCTTCTCTGTTAGACTCTCCCCACTCGATAAATGCATACATCTTTGAATGCCAGCCACACACATGGATTTGTGTTAGAGAAATGTTTTCTCTAAGACAAGCCAAGATGGCAAAGATATGGACTATGAGCTACAGATGATGTCATCATAGAGCTGTAATGGGATTGACAGCTTTTTAAAAGGAGCCAATTTTGAGGCTCTGTTTCTGGAAAGCTTGTAAAGGAGCTAGCTTGTTCTTTCTTCCTTAAAGGGCAGGAGGTTAAGATAAGGCTAAGATGGTTAATGTTGCAGCATAAACATCAGAATCCTAATAAAAACTTAAGTTTGGCTATTTCTTCCCCAAAGTGTGTGCTGTGCCTGGCTGATTTTCTCCATGAATGCTCACTTTATTAGGTACAGTGCATTCAGAAAGTACCCCCTTTACTCTTTTGTTCTTCTTATCTTGCAGCCTGATGCTACAGGCAAAAAAAAATCTTTTTCATTCTCATTAATCAAAATCCTGCTTGGCTTTCACATGGAGTGTTTTGCAAACTCCAAGCAGGGTTATGTGTTTTTGCACTGAGGAGTGGCATCTGCCTAACCACCACGCCATAATCCCAGATCAGAGAAAGGCTGTAGTGATGGCTGTCCTTCTGGAACTTTGTGCCATCTCCACACATCTCTGAAGCTCACTCAGAGTGACCATCAGGTTCTTGGTGACCTCTCTTACTAAGATAAGATAATACTTTATTGACCCCCGAAGGGGAATTTCTGTCCTTCTCCCCCGATTGCTCAGTTTGGCAGGGTGACCAGCTCTTGGAAGAGTCTTTGTTATGCCAAACTTCTTCCAACTGAGAATTATGAAGGCCACTGTGCTCTTGGGAACTTTCAGATGAGCAGAATCTTTTTGTAGCATTCACCAGATCTGCACCCTGCAAAATCCTGTCTCTGAGCTCTGCAGACACTGCCTTTGACCTCATGGCTTGGGTTTTTGCCTGATTTACACTGTCAGTCATGAGGCCTTATATAGAGAGGTGTTTTCCTTTCCAAAAAGTGGACTCCAGTCAAGGTGTAGAAACATTTTAGTAATGACTAAAAGAAACTGAGAGCACCTGAGTGAAATTACAAGTGTTTACGCAAAGGGTCTGAATACTTATGGTTAATACATTTTCAAACTGTTCTTTTTTCACTTTGATGCTTTTCTTACTGTAGTATCAGACTGCAACATAAGAAAAACAATAAAAAGTAAAAGGGCTCTGAATATTTTCTGTATGCACTGCATAGCCTACCTGTTCAAATGCATATTAAAGCAAGCATCTAGACATAGTCAATATGATCTGCTGAATTTCAAACGGAACAGGGGCGAAATATGATTTAGATAACTTTGGATGTGCCATCAGGACAACACTTTCCAGTACTCTTTTGTCCAATTTTAGTGACCGTGTGTGAATTATAGCCTCGCTGACAGGAGCGGCACCCGGTGTGGTCTCCTGCTGCTGTAGCCCATCTGCTTTAAGGGTCAACATGTTACACATTCAGAGATGTTCTTCTGCATACCTTGGTTATAATGAGTGGTTATGTGAGTTATTGTTGCCTTTCTTTCAGCTTGAACCAGCCTGGTCATTCTTCTCTGACCTTTGCAATCAGCAAGGTATTTTGGCCCAGAGAACTGCTCACTGATGTTTTCTGTTGCTAAACTTTTAATTGAACAGATACTAAGTGTGGTTTAGCCATTCAAAAGACTCAGTTTTTCATTATTATACAGCTACTTAACATTACAGGAATGCATTGACTAAAGTGTGTCAATGATGCAGCAGTCCTTTGAGTATTCAAATGTTATTCTAATACCTACGCTAACTCTATACGTTTTGTATATCTATCTATCTATATGATGTTTTGTCCCTGCCTCTGCTCGGACTGAATGCATCCTACTCTGGTGGTCTAATCCCTGCATTCACTGTGCGATTGAAATATTGATGACACACAACCAAAATTGGATGTTTATGTCCTGATACTGTGGTCCGATTATCGAGCACAGCCTGAGTTCTCACGCTGATGAGTGAAACTAGGATTGGCCAGGGGCAGCACAAGGATTACAGCTTTGTCTAGGCCTATTAATATCTGAAGTTTAAACCATTTTTCCTTAGTATGGAGATGTTTGAAACATTTAGCCTATAGAGACACCCTTTTGTTGACGTAACAACTAACAAGTCATATTCATTTATTGGCGCTAGTAAAGCATGCAGCTCTTATTGCCCAATCCAAAAATATGATTGTCTTAATTTTCTGCTATCTCAAAAACCCCTAAAACAATCATCACAAGACTGATCTTTGACTTAAATGTAGGAAAATTCTCTCTTTTGACAATAAGCATGAATTACTTGTTTATAGAGAGAGAGGGAGGAGAAAGAGACAGTGGGAAAAGAGTGGAGCGCTGTGCTATCAGTCTGAGCTTAGATCAGTTTGATTTTTGCTTTCAGACAACAGAGATCAGATCAGGCAGGAACATTCAGCTTTATCTCCCATCTTTCCTTCTTTGTTTTGCCAGTTTTTGTCGTGCCATAAAGAAATGTTAATCCAGTAGTGAAATCACTTGACTCTCAGCAGGTGCGGCATCAGTAACTGTGGGTGAGATCGATGAGGGAAAGGAGTTTATAAAACTTTGAGAAGTTTTTGGACTTTTACCTGTTGAGACTTCAGTTTCTCCTCATGTAGCTCTCTCTCTGTCCCTCATGGATCATCTAATGATCAGCTCAGAGAAAAGTTACATAGGAAAAATGTCCTGACATTTCATAATCTGCTCGTGGCCCCGCTCTCGCTCTGAGAGTTTAAGTCAGAAATTCATCCACGTTATGAGTAGCTAATTAAACCAAGGTTGGTCGTTGCGTCCTCAACTCAAAAATCATCAGGTGAGAAAAGGCTTGAAGGCCCACAGTGTATGCCTGGCTATAGGTTAAAAGCCAGTTGCAAGAAGCTTTCTCCCCCCTCAGGTTTTTCAACAATAAGCACCCTGATCATTACCATTTTTTATTGGCTAGTAGAGGAATTTTTTGACCTTTTCCTGGCTTAATACTGCTTTTTGTAATGTCAGTGGAGACGTCAGACAATGAGCTCCCTTTGGCTTTCCCTTGCCATTCTCGTTTTAAGAAGAGTGTCAGCTCATTGAACACGTTAAAGATGCAAATTGTGCAGTTTATACGTTCTCATTTTACTATGCTGCTGCTGCTGCTGCCCCCCCCATCTTATATGATGACTAAAAGTTTGACTTCTGACCCGTTTGTTATGATCCGTCAGGTTCAGGGTTTAAAAGGCAGGAGGAGAGAGGAAGAGAAGGATCCAAGGAGAGATCAGGCTGGTTGATAAAAGCGCCTGACGTGGAGGTGACACTTTTCAGGGGAGGGATTCTTGACATTCCTCGGGGCTGAAACAACACCACACACACACAGGCGCAGACACACACAGACAAACACACGCAAGTTTGTACAAAGAATGACAGGTAGACTCTCATAATGACCAGAGCAGACATCGCACTGGGAGATCTGGGCCAACTGGAAAACTTTCACCCCTGTCATGTTGCTTTCTGGCCTTGCATCTTCTTCTCTTGTTCTTTCTCTTACAGCTTTGTGTTTCTTCTTCTGTTTCGCTGTCAATTTAACTTTTTTTTTTTTTCCCTCCACATGTCTGAGAGAAAGTTTGCACCAGGTTGGCTTGCCTTGTAGACAAGTAGAAAAACGTATTCACAGACACAGTAAACCGGACATCCGAAGGTCTTGGTTGTACTTCTTTGTAATTACATTTTAATTTGCTTAATCAGTCTACTTAAAGAAATCAAACCCCCCTTCCCCTGGATGTTCTTTTTTCTGTCTTTCTCCCTGCATTTCTCTAATATTTTCCCTTTTTTTATTATTCCATTAAATTAGTTGAGGCTCATCCAGGAAGCCTCTCAGTCCTCTGTGTCTTTAAAGGATCAGACCGATTCAGGAACTTATCCCTGGCCTCTCTGCCGGAAATATTACCATAGCTTACCCAGTTCCAAATAAAACAGGAATCTGTGGAATTCAGTGAGTGTAAATATGATCACTGTGTATAACTTCAGTTAAAAGTCAAATCATTTCCTGTAAAATGTCAAATGTTAAAAGACTTTAATGGTGTTTTAGAGTTGAGAACAGTGAGTTTGAACAAAGCAATCTGATTGGACAGGAGGCATTTTAAGAGTGATTAACATCACCAGGCCTTTCCACAATATGTATTTCATCACAACAAGGTTTAAACTGTGGTCCCCTTCCTCTGGCATGCTTCAGGTCATTGTCTTGCTGGAAAATTCTTCTTCAAAAATTCTTGTCCTCCCAAATCCATAGTTCTCTTGCAGACTAAATGAGATTTTCTTCCAAGATGTTCCTATATTTTGCTGAGAAGCATCCCCACAGCATGATGCTGCCACCACCGTGCTTCACAGTGGGGACGATGTTTGTGGTGATGTGTGGTGTTCGGTGTCCGCCAGACATGGCATCTTGTCCCAAATGACCAAAAAGCACCATTTTGGTCTCATCAGACCAAAGAACTATCTTCACCTTGACCATGGAGTCTCCCTCATGCCTTTTGATGAAGTCTAGTGGAGATTTTATCTAAGTTTTCTTCAACTGTGACTTTCTCTTCGCCACCTTTCCATAAAGCTTTGACTGGTGAAGAACTTGGGCAATAGTTGTTGTTTGCAGTCTCTCCCATCTGAGCTGCTGAAGCTTGTCACTCCCTCAGGGCAGTCATGGGTGTTTTGGAGTGTTATTTTGTCTTCATGGTGTAATGGTAGCCAGGAATACTGATTAACCAGTGACTGGGCCGTCCAGACACAGGTGTCTTTATACTACAACAACTGAAAACACATTCACTGGCTTGTGTCCAGGGGGACATAGTTGCCCATCCTGATTTGCAGCCACCGTAAAACTTCTTATGTGGCCTCTAAATGTTGCTGGTAGATCCACTCTGCTAAAACCCTGATTCCAAGAGGACTAAGTGTCCAGTGGAGCTCCTACATCCCACCTCAGTGGGTTTTCAATTAGCCAGGCTTATAGCCAAATCTAAAGCCCGAGGTTAGGTAAACTGGTCTCTCTGCATTCCCGAAAGGTTTCATGGTAAAACAGACTCTAAATTTGGGTTATAAAGTGATAAAGAAGACAACAGTGCTCCCCTCTTACTTTTATTTATCAGTAACGGTATACTAGACACACTAATAAGAGCTGAACTTTCTCATTTCCAGCATTTAAGCCTCCTGGATCCACATCTTAAGCAGGAAAAATAACACCCACCCCTGTTTTATTTGCTGTAATAACTCGTGACTGCTGTTTTAACACGCAAAAAAGACAGATCCACTTTCGCTGTGACATGAATATTGAAGCAGATTAACACTGCTGCTGTAATTACTCCGGCCGGTTGTCATCGCACACTCAATCTAGTTCAGAGGTAGAAAGCGTGAGAGAGAGGAGGGGAGATTAAAAAGATTAGCTCTTTCATTCACACCCAGGACAATTTCCTCTTGATAATAACACTCGTCCAGTGTCATAACCAGCAGAGAAACACAGACAGAGATGGAGAGAGTAATAAAAGAGCTGCTCACTTACTGCCATTGTTTCACTGCATCTTTAATTAAAAGAGTTGAACTTGGGGCGGTGAGCTAAATTACAAACGGCTGCTATCTTAAAAGCTATCGCTGCACACGTAGACACATTCAAAGACCAATTCACACAACGATCCGCTCACATACACACACTTATGGTTGAGTAAATGTGCAACATATTATAACAAACAGACAGTGCATGGTTGCTCAATCTGTTCTGCTTTTAATCACAACTGTAAACAGTTTCACACACAAATATGTCCAAACACACAGTACAGCACTGCAGATGCTGCAGCAGACACACACATAATCTGGATTCTTTAATGTTCAGTTACTAAACAGAAGAATGTGAATATGATACAGACTCAACCCAGGATACACACATTCCTCCCATCCATGCAAGTTCACATTGGTTAACAGAGGAATTTGTGAGATTATGTTTTTGTGTGTGACTTCCACTCAGCTTACTCTCAATGAGGAAATTCCCTCAGTGTGTTTTTGTGTCTGGGTGGCATGAGAAAAAGTATACTGTTTCACTTGTGTTTTTGCCTGAGTGTGTTGCAAACAAGGTCTATGGTTCTAAACACCTTGTCATTATAAGCCCCTTCTTTGTGGTGCTTTTCCATATTTGGCATTGACTTGACTCAGCTCAACCTGGCTCTGTTTTTGCACCAGCCGGCCTGCCGCCTCCTCTATGCAGATCATGACCTATATGGAGGGCCTATGGGCGGCCTTATGTTGATTTTTTTTTTTTTACCTGCTTATCAGACTGCTGTTTGTGTGATATGAATGAATATCCAAAATCTACCACACAAACTTTACCTGGGTGTCACACTTTGGTAAATAACACTTAAAATTTCCACGATGGAAAGTGTTTGTTATATAATCTTGTAATGTGAATTTTTAACACTCACCATGTTGTTTTTTACACTTAAAAGTCTACTTTTAACACAAAATTGTGTTCTTTCCCTCAATTTCAGATGTAAATTAGAAGTGTTTTCCATTTCATTATTGAACCATTGCAATGAACTGTTTATACTTAGTAAAGGTAGCAAAATCATGTGTCTTCCGGCAAAGATAGTGCAAAGACACAAATGCAGAGCGATCAGTACACAACCCTTTACTAGAGAACAAGCCTCACCACAGACAGGAAGTGACAAACTCAGCGGAGAACTTCACTCATGGTGCAAAGTGTCCAACATAAAAAACAACAATAATCCACCAGAAATATGAGCAAAGAAATCCCAGCTAGGATCACTGTACAACAGACAGCATCTAAAACACATAAATACATCTAAATAAATCTAAAACACACCTAAAACACATCTGAGTACTCTGCCCAAGGGCATCATGGGAAACTGTCTCCCCTACCAGATTTGAGTTGACACTGGGCAGAGCTTAGATGAATTTACTCTCTACAGAGTTGGACTAACACTGAATAGATGAATAATAATAATAATAATAATAATGATAATAATAGTAATATTTGAGGCAGTAAAATCTGCCCCAGTATGGTGTGGGCATGTCTGTTGAATGAGATGAAGCCACGCCCACTCAGGAGAGAAATGACGCAATCTGAATTGAGGAAAGCACCCACAGCATTAGCCTGCCTCTTGACCTTTGGTTGACCTCAGATGAAGAGACAAAGTTAGTTTTCTGGCTCAGATCTCTGTTATGATACTTGAAATGATCTGTAGGCCACTGTGACTGATGTATTTGGAAAATGTATCTCCTAATGAACAAAAAAACCCAGACATTTAACTGACTGTTAACTTTCAAAGAAGGCAATGACATCAGCTAACAACAGACTGTGTTAGCTGATGTTGGGGGCGGGGCCATTCCCCGCTGTGGGCTCGTGGGCTCGTGACATCATGAGCCCACATTCTGGCCGCACCCAAATTAAACCAAGCCAGGAAAGAGGTGAAAAACTTTCTAACAGTCTCAATCCAAAATTCAGTCACATGATGATCTCAGTGTTTTCACATGTTTACATCAACCATATTCCAACATATCTAGTGTGTCAAGATGCAAATGTTTGATTTTACTTTACAAGGTCTTTAAGCAACTCAAACACGCAAGGCCATTTCACTTAAAATGAAGTTGAAATTACACTTAGGGGATTAAATCAACTATGAAATATTAACACTGAGAATTTAACAATCCACTTTTTTAAAGTGTGGTCAGCAGTGTCTCGGAGTCACATCTTACTATCAGCTCACCTGGTTGGAATATCAGAGGTGCCACCATAAATGTTACGATCCTTTAAAAGTTGATCCAGTACCACATACTAGAAAAACACTATTACAGCCTTTTCTAATTGTGCTCATTCACATTTTCTCCTTTTAAAAAGAATCTGGAACCCCTTTTTCTCTCCTCAGCTGTCTCTCCCATTCAGTATTTCTGACTTCCCTCTCCCTATCATTGTGCCTGTCTTTCTCTAAACACCTTGTCAGTCGCTCACCTTTCACCAGCTGCTGCTTGTTCACACTGATCCTCAATGTCCATAACACACACTTTCATACACACACACACACACACACACCTGCCTGCACCACGCTGATGTTGTACAGACTAGGTTATATGGGGCATATAGAAGTGGCTGCTGGCTGATTTGTTGCCTGTTTGGGTGTAAAACTGGAGACAGGTCTCTTTGCTGCACACGCATACAGAGGAATGTGAAGATTGTTACAGGAAAGTACCCACAGACATCCAAATCTCTTTATTCACTCTGTGATGACTGTCTGTGATATCTTCTGACAGCACGCTCAGAATGGAAGGATAAGGTCCTGTGTCAAGGTAAAATATTTTATAATCTTTATGGTTCCAGTAGGCTACTCTAGACATAATACCAAACACCAGCATTCAGCCATTTATTTTCTTCCATTAGCATGAACTCACTAGCTATCTGAACCGTTAGCTGTAAATTTACAGACAAGCATTTCATGAAATAACTGACAAGCATTAGGCCGAGGCATTATTACCAGCTATCACGCAAGCAGTTGACTTCTACAGTGATAAGAGCCAGGGATTTATTAACCTTGCAAAGCAGCTGGATTTGCCCGTTTCCGTGTTTCTCACTGGCGTATCCATCTTGCAAAGCTCCCAGTTCAGGCCCTGTAAGAAAGTGACAGGGCCAATCAGGAGTAAGATTCAGTACTTCTGGAGTTGTGACATAAGCAAGCAGCGACAAAAGGAAGATGCGATTCTGATTGGCCCATAAAAATGTGACAGACAGACATTCATCTAATCATCCTCCAAGTTTTTTTTAAAGGCTCTGTCCTTTCCCAAACACCATGTATGGGAGGTTTTTCACATGGACATCTGATGTGCCAGGTTAGGGATTTATGTTATGTCAATTTGGGCAAAATTATTTACATTTTTGGCTAATGTAGCCATTAGCTGTGTGTTTATGCCCTTCCTTCATGTACCACTGTTTAACTCATAGTAGCATGCGAGGCCACCCATAAGAGGAGAGCTTTTTGGGGCCAAACCAAACTTGAGGGCCCATGGAGGTCTGCAAAATCATGGTCCATGGTAAAGTTAGTCTGTGATAACCATGTTTTAGTTTAACCTGAAAAATCACCACTCTTATCAAAGTAACATTTTTTTTATTTATGGTATAGCACAATATAGCCTCTTTAAAAATGTATACCTATTTTCTTAAAACAGAAAACCATTAGAAAAGTAATGACAGACTTAATAGCTAAACCATAATGTGCACTAACATCAGAATTCCAGAAAATTAAGTATAACACTTATGACAGTTTGATGAAGAATAACTAAATAATTGTGAAAAAGGGGAATAAATTGGCAAAAAAGCAAAGACGTATTTAAAGTGGTAAAAAAAAGGCAAAATGTATTAGACGTGGCACAAATTGGCACAAATTGGCAGTGCAAAAAATAGGTCAAAATTGTTCAAAAGAAGTGGCAGATATGAATTAAAAGTGGCATAAATGAGCTAAAAAACAAAACAAAATGTGTCAAAATCTGCAAAAAGAAGAGGCAAAAGTTGACATACATGACAAAAACTGGTCAAAAGTGGCCTTTACTAAAAAACCTCAAAATTGTTTTAAAGTGGCTTGAAAGTGTCACCGTGAAGGCAAAATGAAGCAAAAATAGGTTTTAAGAGGCAAAAAGTAGCAAAAAGAAGCAAAAATGGAATAAAACGGCCAAAAATAAGTGGCTAATTGAGTTACTACAACTGTAAAAAATTAGCCAAAAGTGACAATCAGTGGTCAAAAATGGCAAAGCATCAAGATGTTTAAATGTGGCTCAGAAGGTGGAAAACAGCAAAATGGGCAAAAAGCAGCAGAAATTGATTAAAACATGCAGAAAAAAGTTGTGAAAAGGAGTTGAAAAGCAGCAAGAAAAGATGATTTAAACATCAGAACCCAGTAATAGCTCGACACACTTTTCAGCTCCAAAATGAGGTAACTATTAGCCAGGACGCTAATGCTACTGATGCAACACACATGCATTGACATCACCAATTAAACCCTCTGGGTTTTTAGGGGCCCAGCCAACTCAGAGGGCAGATGATAGCCAGTAATTTGATGCTAACATTAGCAGTTGTAAAAGGGTTGGTAATGCGTTCTCTTGCATGTTTTAGTTCAGAATACAACATGTGTGTGTTTGGATTTTGACCCATTGGCTTTTTGGTGGCTATTTAGTCACAAAGGATGTCACTTGTCAAATTTTTACATTCATGACTAAGTGGTTAGACATTTTAATAGCATGTTAGCTTTCCTACCCTGAGTGTGATGTCAGAGGAAACTGTCTAGCATGTGAAAATGATGAATGGGATTCACCTAAAACCACACACAGTATAGCTGAAACAGGCCTATGCACATATAGAACAATATAGTCTCACAGAGAGAAGACAAACCAAAGCCAATTATATATTTCCTTTTCTTTGGTTTTGGTAAAAAGGCTGCTGGATAATGGTCACTCTCATTTCCCCTCTCTCCATCTTTCAATCCTTCTTTTCCCCTGCACTCATTCCTCTCTCTCACTTTCTGCGTATGGTTTCAGTTTTAGGTTTTTAGTTCTCCTCTGTCCTACGTCCTTGGGGCATTCAAGCTGCCCAAACTTTTTGTGCGGTCTGTTTTTAAGCGTGTGTGCTTCTTTGTTTACGCGGGTGTGAGGCATTTGCTTCCCGTGTGTGTGAAAGAGATACACTGTCCCGAAACAAAGGGGCGTGCAGGAGAGAAAACAAGACACAGAGTGAGAGAGGTAAACTCTGTGAGGTCTTCGATATTAGTCCCACTAACTCGGCTGGTTGTGAAACAAGCCAGCTCTCTGATCTGACATCTCCACGGGGAATATGCTCTTTCTTTTTATCTCTCTTTTCTTCGCCATCTTTTTTTCTCTCGCTTTCAGATTTTTTTTCTGTAAAAATGCAGAAATGCCTCATGAATGTGTATGGAAAAATGAGAAACATATGGGCTATGTGGAGAAACTCACCGCCTTCCCTCAGAACGCAAATGTTGGCTTTAGGCTGTAACACACCGACACTCTTACAACCACACATGTACCCACTGCCATACTATGGCACACACACAAAACAGGTCTAAAGAATATGATATGTACCTACAATCACATATATATATGCTTTTTATAAGAATGTAACAACAGGAACAAATACTGAAGAACTCCCACACAGTGACGGCATGCTTTATAGCCCTATAATGTGTGGAATAATACGAGTAGAGGTGCTAATATATGTGCCACGTTCAACATGAATATCACCTTAACACCTTAGGAAACTATTAGGGACCTTTACTGTAGTGTGAGTTAGTGTGTGTGTCCATGTGTGTATGATGTTTTCACACTAGTGTAGACCTCATTATTAGCGTTTTGGCAACCAAAATCAAAGACTTAGTGCTGTACATATGAACTGCATGTGTATATGTGTATGTGTTTTCCAAGACCACCCAAAGGTGTTTGGTTTCCTTCACACGTTATTCTATGATGTTAGGTGATTGTGTGGCTGCTTTTATTGACTTCCAGCTTTGACCAAAACCTAAATGTCACACTCTTTCACTTCTAAAGTTCTTTTGAGCGAAGTGGTAAATGTCTTATCTTCCTTTTCCACTGCATGATTTTAAATATTTGCAGGAGTAGTTTTCTCTTTATGGTACCAAGCAACAAAGTACAGAGTTACAAAATTAATACTGTTAAATGCAATTCAATTCAAAAACTGTATTTTTCCCCCAGGGGGGCAATTCAAGGCACTTAAGGCAGCAGCATAACAACAAGCAAAGAGCAGAAATCTAAAATCACAATTGCAAATGTAAATATCATATAAAGAAAGAAGATTTTTTGTAACAATATGCAAAGTATATTTATGTCTATATTAAAGAGGGAACACTATAAACAGAGGATTTTAACTATAGATATTGACAGTAACAGCACTTAAATATATGAACCAAGCTGTACAATTACAGCAAAAAATGAAAGCCAAAAATAGTTGTAGTGCAGTAAGTTAAAATATAGAAATAAATGTACCAATCAAAATATAAGCAGAGATATACAGTATAAAGTGGACTGGAAAACAGGTGTATTAGAGCAAAAAAAGAACAAAGTTGCAGCAGTGACTGTTGAGAGGCCGCCAGAGTAACTCTGTGACTGTTCAAAAAAAAAAACAAACAAGTTTTTTGGCCAAAATAAATCAAAAATACAATATGATACTGTCTGCTATGATCCTACACGACAGGACAAAATATGACATGATATTAAACTATAAGATACAATATGATTTTAAAAACTAAAAGATGAAAACTACAAGAAAGAAAAGGATAAAATATGATACGATGCAATACAATATGGTACAGCATAATACTATATAGTATGATATGAAAAATGCCTTATTGTTCTACATCAATGAGATATTTATGTTTTATAAAGTCTATAGCACTGATGGGATAGTAAGCTATTTAATTGTCAAAGCAGGAGAGCAATGCCTGAAGTAAAAGTTGTCAGTCAAGGTTCATGAGCCCAACCCCTAGAAAGTTACTGTGAGGTAGTTGAGTGAAAGAAATTGTTTTTTCTTTAGTGCCTTAATGTAATACACGATAAATCCTACTAAGTTGATTTGAGTCCTAAATAGTAAGAGGGAAAGGAGTACGATATATAGATATAGTCTTGCCAACTGTCAGTTGCTCAAATGTGGCCAGACAAAGAAATGATCTTTAAATGTAACTTTTTCTCTGAGCGCTGTTCTGACCTGAGTTCAGGGGCTCTTGCTTTAAGCATTTATTTATGAAAAACATGTTCCTTATGAGGTTTTTTTTTTAAGTAATAATCTGTATGTTGCTGACTCAAATTCAGTGGTCTATACAGAGAATGTAAAGTTCAAACTTAAGCGGTGAGATGACCAACAAAGCAGGTCATCTTCAATGAAATGCATAGCAATGTATCTCTTATAGAGTTTCTCATGATTTCTGAAACATGACTTTTTAACAACTAACTAATCTGATCCCGTTAACTTGGAATCTACTGCTTGCAAAAAAGTAGCTATAGCTCTTAAGAATAATAATAACACATATACTGGACAGTTCTTTTAGAAGTCTGTGGATAAAACTATGTAAATAAAACATATTTCTACACTCAAAGTATCAGGCCAAGATTTTGTTCAGAGTTTTAAAGATAAAAATGTTGATCCTACTTAAAAAAAAAGATGCTGGGTGCCACAATGAGACTGAAAAAACCTTATGGCAATATAGTTTTAAAAATGTAACTCATTTACACTTGGCTTAACACCATATAATGTGCTACTTTGTGTACCTGAATATATTCAAGTGTAGCCAGTACAACAGTTTACTGTTTCAGCACATTCTTGCTAACTTCCAGCCCTGATATTGATCCTTCCCCAAATCCCTGCCTGTTGCTGAGTAAAGCTCCTAAAACATCATGCAGCTTCTAGAACTGTTGAGAAAAAAATGGCTCAGTACTTTATTATAATTCTATAAAAATTAAAGGCTCTATTTGAAAAAGAAATCTAACTACACAGAAAAAAAGAAATCATCGTATAAATCTCCATGGCTGAGTCAATATCCAATAAATCTATGAGGGACTATGAAAAGGAAAAGTAAAGAGTGTATTAACACTGCTCTGTGTGATTTTGGCATGGTTTCAGGACTGGAGGAGCCATCAGTCTCTGCAGAACTTTACACACCGGCGGCAGCTTTAGAAGTTGCCGGCATGTTTTGACGATCCAGACACCTCGAACATTTTCGACTCTTTGATGAGGGATTCCTGTGGACTACAGGGCAACTGTGGCTGGAGGGGGGAACACACACCCAGGCACACAAATCTAAACAGTCACACAGGCCAGCACACACACAGAGTCAGGGACACTCTTGGATCGCTGTAGGTGGAAACACACACACATAAACAGCCAGACACATACAGGACGTGTCGAGGCGGGGAGCAGATGGAGGCTGGCTTTGATTGCTCTGTTGGCCTCTGACCTCAAGGTGAAAAGGTACCGGAGGGTTCAGCAAGACAAACACACAAACGTTAACTCTCCCTCTCTTTTTAACACACACCCACACACACGCCCTCCAGCAGTTTGCAGGAAAGTCTAACTGTCGGGCCACTGTGTGTGTGTCGCAGGGTCTGCAGGTCACGTCCTGCTGAATGGAGGTTAGGATCACTACCAGCTGGGTTTACTTTGATCTAAGGGAGAGGGGGAGAGGGAGTCAAGGTCCTACCTTTACCTGCTACCTTTAGTCAGCTGTCGCAAACTATCATTGGCCTGCCAACACAAAAAACAGTGATGAAACGAGGCAGGTCAGACTGTTACATTCACTATAGCACTATAACGGCAGCTGACGACAAGTTTCCCGAAGGGGACACTAAAGTCATCACATAGATACAGTCACCTGTGTCATAGTTGGGGTAAGGCATCCTATCCCGGAAAACAATGCTCTCTCCTAGCCTGAGCTTTTCATGTATTTAAATGTGCTTTTTAGTGATCAAATAGTTAGAATGGAGACTTTATTTTAAATAGTAATCATCCATCCATTAAACATTCATACGTAACTTCATACGTAACTTTTGTTCCTTCATTCTTAAGCCCGTCACTCATTTGACACATGGCACAAACTTAGGTTTATTATTGACCTTAATAAGATGCATACAGTACCTATAAAAAGTATTCACCCTTTTAGTGACTTCATGAATCAATCACAGATATAATTTGGCTTTTTTTATATTAAAAAAAACCTCTTTTAATTTCAAAGGGAGAACAGATTTCTACAAAGTAATGTCATTTACATAAAATTCTGTAATGTCAAATAAGTGGCTGCAATCACAGCACTGAGTCTGTATGGAAAGGTTGTCGTCAAGCTTGCACATCTGGACACTGCAATTTCCTCCTTTCTTCTTTGCAGAACTGCTCTAGCTCTGTCAGGTTGCATGGAGATCACCCCTTATCAAGTCTAGCCACAGATTCTCTTTTGGACTGAGGTCTGGGCTTTGACGTGGCCACTCCTGAACAGTCACCTTCTTGTCTTTAAACCATCTCAGTGTAGCGTTTGCTGACAGCTTCATATCATTGTCATGCTGGAAGATAATTCTTCTCCCAAGCTGTAGTTCTCCTGCAGACTGATTAAGCTCATCCTCTAGGAATTTTCTATAGTTTGTTGCATTCATTTTACCCTCTATCTTTCTCAAGCCTTCCAAGGCCGACAGCTGAGAAGGATCCCCACATCATGGTGCTGCCACCACTGTGCTTCACAGTGCGGATGGTGTGTTTGTGGTGACGTGCAGAGTTTAGTGTCCACCACACATAGTGTCTTCTCTGATGGCCAAAAAGCACCATTTTGGTCTCATCAGACCAAAAGACTTTCTCCCTCTTGACCATGGAGTCTCCTACATGCCTTTTGGTGAACTCTAGTTAAGATTAAATGTTTCTTCAACAGTGGCTTTCTCTTTGCCACTCTCCTATCTCAACTGCTGAAGATCGTAACTCCCTCAGAGTACTTATAGGTGTCATGGTGGTCTCTCTCACTAGTCTTTCTTGCACGGTCACTCAGTTTGTGAGGACATCCTGATCTAGGCAGATTTACACATTCCTTCAATTTCTTGATGATGGATTTAACTGAAGTCTGGGGGATGTTCAGTGCCTTGGATATTTTTATATCCATCTCCTGACTTATACTTTTAAAAAACCTTTTTTTTTTTCAGAGTAGCTTGGAGTGTTCTTTTGCACCTTCTGCACCTTAGGTGATTCCCATTTCGCTAACTCTGACTACTAGCACCAGTTGGCTGGACCTCTGTTGAATCAGGCCAGTCACTTTTGTCAAGAAAAGCCATGACTGATTTGTAAAATAAATGAAAGGGCAAAACATCCAAGGGGATGAATACTTTTAATAGGCAGTCTACATAGAACCTTGAAAATCAGAGACAGAAAGAAGTGCCAATCAAACATCCGTAAGCCCTGCAGGTTTAAACTATTTAATGTTCTAAAATGATAAGGTCCAGAAATAAAAGAGTCCAATGCTCTATCTCAACTTCTGTGGGGACCTCCTGTTTTTAAAGTTGTGCTTTAAAGACAAGAAGATTCGATTTAGATTGGGGTTTTTACCTAACGCCTTGAAAGCCACTGTTGACATGTTGTTTGCTGCACATCTGGACTCACACCATGAATGTAGTGCTGCCTGCAGTGCTGGCTCCATGCAGGCCTGCTGTAGGTTATGAATCCTGTTCCTAAAATAGAAGCAACAGATGCGGATACCGAAACTTTCCCTTTCA
Organism: Cheilinus undulatus; assembly: GCF_018320785.1. Taxonomy (NCBI): domain Eukaryota; kingdom Metazoa; phylum Chordata; class Actinopteri; order Labriformes; family Labridae; genus Cheilinus; species Cheilinus undulatus. The sequence goes on from NC_054874.1 coordinate 38,431,669, forward strand.
TGGCTGTATTTCCACCTGCCTTTGTTGTATCCTTTAGTTTTTCAACATACCAACATTGCCAACTCATCAAACAGGTTTTATTTTGTAAAAATTAGGATTTTCTCTCCAGAACTTGTGAGCATTTCCTTTGGATTTTATGAGAAAGAAACCGGTGAGTGGGAAAACACCTTTAAAGGCCTGTTTTTAATGCTGAAATGTCATAAAACTTAAAGGAAATAGAGTTTTCTTCTCAGAGAGTTAAAACTGGTATCAGACTCGTTCTTGCCAAAGCTCTATAGGCAGAAACATTCATGTGCTGCACATTTTTCAGCAGTGAAGAAAAGGGGTCTGCACTGTCTCACATATGTTTCTGACATTATTGTAAATAATGCTTTTTTAAATGACTAAAAACTGTTAGAAAGGAAAGGAAGTGATTAGATGTTTGTGTCCACAACAAAAACACTTTAGGTGTTCTGTCAAATAATCAAAACAGTGTGTTCGCTCTTGTGAAATCTTCCCCACTCTCCCCCCTTTTGCTTTGACACGAACACACAAACACACGCCACCACAGTTTACTGCCTGCCCTTATCAAAGCTGGTTTTATTCCTCCGCCCGGATCTGATTCAGAAGGTGTGTCATGTTTACAGACCTGTTGCTCTATGAGCTGCACATGGTCGTTGTTTACCGGCAGAGGCCTGTTATATCCTCGTTATAAAAGAGGAGCGCCCCCTCCCTCCGTCCTCCACCCTCTCTCTGTCTTTGCACCTGGCTGAGCAGCAGACATCAAACGGAAACGAAGAAGTGCGGCTTTACGACTGATGGTCTGACCTGTCTGATAGAGCTGTCTGGACCAAGATGAGTGTGCGTCTGTGCGTGTTGACCATGTATGTGTTTGTGTGTTATTGATGGTGGGATTATCTTAACACTCTGCAGCTGTGACCAGCCCTGCATCAGTCTCTCCTCCACTCTGTCTTCATTAAGAGGTTGATTTATGAAGAAAACCAGCAAAACACACATTCATTTTTCATGCTAAATTAAAAAAACTAGTTTGCCCCTTTGGTTCCAACCTCTAACCCTAACCTCTTTTAATGTTTTCTTTGACACAAATAGCCCACTTTGCAAACTTTTAATTGTAGGTAGTCTCTACTCCTCAGCACCCAAACTCCAAATATGGAATCCTTTGATTTATTATGACTATCTGGGTACCACTCTCAGAATGACATATGGAGGGTCTGCAGTCAAATGAGCAGAAATACATGCACATCTACTGGTTAAATGTAAGATTCAAGTGGCTTTGTTTGTGATGGTAGCAGCGACATTTGTTAAGCATGTTCGTTCTCTGTATGTAAGGTGTTTCATACCTGTGTACAGAATCTGTGAAAGTGAATTTCCTGGAAGGGTCAATAAACTAACTTAAGCATTAAAATGCTTGCAGGCAAATATTTAAAATTTCATGACGTTTGGAAAGGCGACACTAGCATAGCTTTCGCTGTCTGCCTCAGGTCATTGTCATGCTGGAGATAAATCTTCTCCCGAGCTATAGTTCTCCTGCAGACTGAATAGGATTGTCTCCAGGATTTCCCTGTATTTTGTTGCATTCATCATACCCTCTACTTTTAAGAGCCCTCCATGGCTGGTGGCTGAGAAGCATCCTCACAGTATGATGCTGCCACCACTATGCTTTACAATGTGGGTGGTGTGTTCGGTCAGATCTGCTGTGGACTGTTCTGGCTTAAGGGATCTTATACATTTTTTTGGAGGGGATTTTTCTGGTGTTTTCATAATTAAATTAATGCAAACTTGTTCTCTTATATTGTGTTATAAGCATTTGCAGCCATTTGGGCCTTTAAGCTTTTTTCAGATGTGTTACATGACTAATCTTTGTCTTGATTTGGCTTTATCAGTAGATTAAATGCAAAGGTGTAAAAAGTACATGTCTACTCTACTTCATTAAAAGTACATTTACTCTGGTTAAAACTTAATTATAAGTACTTTTCTATAAATCTACTCAAGTAAAAATAAAAAAGTATCTAATAAATGCAGTTTACATTAAGTACTGAGTAGCTGCTGAGGAGTTGTACAGTAAAATCTGATTTTTTCTTATTGGAAAGAACAACAAAAGAATAGATATTCAACCAGGTTTTTACGGAAAATCCCAATTCTACAACTAAGTACAATACACACCAACATCAGCATGGTTGATTAAAGTCTTTTAGAGTTAAATTTAACACTTTAGAAGTGTCTTTCATGGTCCACACTTCATATAGTTAAACAGCACTTTAAAAAGTGTTAAATATTTTACAATATGACAGAGCTGCTGTAACTCTTGAAGATCTGTGCTAAGGTGGGTCTCCTCTGGCAAAAAACAAAGCAGAGAGTCAACATCATTGCCAGGCATTAAAGAAAAATATGCACTATGCATCCTTTAGAAGCACCTAAAGTCACAGACGGGAACTCTAATTCCTCACTATGATTTGGTAAACGGCATAAGTCATTGAAAGTGCATGAGGGCTATTTTTTTTTACAGTGATAGCAGGAGGAGACATGCAGTCATCAGTGATATTAACATTTCTCCGCTGCAGACTGTCTTCCTTATCGGGCATCTGGGCAGTGCTCAAGGGCTGAAAATAGGACATTAACACCACTCAGCCTCTGTATTTAAACCTGCATCCTGTCAGAACCTCAAAATCCCAGATCATTTAATCTGAACCCTGTCAGAGTTTGTTTTCTCTGTGCAGACGTCTTCCAGCAGCCCTG